>NW_028297304.1:0-91000 GCF_988280905.1 Pimephales promelas | reverse complement strand
AGCTCTGGAAGGGTCTAGAGCCTCCATTATTGCACTCAGGTCAAAGTCTCACAGACCTCTATCATAATCCAGAGTTTTGAGAAGATTGGAGAAACTCAATTTTTCGCCCGAAAATGAAAAAAAACGTAAGGGGTAACACTGTCGTTTTTTTTCCGGGTCGAAATTTTGAGTTTCGATATCTCAGCTCTGGAAGGGTCTAGAGCCTCCATTTTTGCACTCAGGTCAAAGTCTCACAGCCCTCTATCATAATCCAGAGTTTTGAGAAGATTGGAGAAACTCAATTTTTCGCCCGAAAATGAAAAAAAACGTAAGGGGTAACACTGTCGTTTTTTTTCCCGGGTCGAAATTTTGAGTTTCGATATCTCAGCTCTGGAAGGGTCTAGAGCCTCCATTTTTGCACTCAGGTCAAAGTCTCACAGCCCTCTATCATAATCCAGAGTTTTGAGAAGATTGGAGAAACTCAATTTTTCGCCCGAAAATGAAAAAAAACGTAAGGGGTAACACTGTCGTTTTTTTTCCGGGTCGAAATTTTGAGTTTCGATATCTCAGCTCTGGAAGGGTCTAGAGCCTCCATTTTTGCACTCAGGTCAAAGTCTCACAGCCCTCTATCATAATCCAGAGTTTTGAGAAGATTGGAGAAACTCAATTTTTCGCCCGAAAATGAAAAAAAACGTAAGGGGTAACACTGTCGTTTTTTTTCCGGGTCGAAATTTTGAGTTTCGATATCTCAGCTCTGGAAGGGTCTAGAGCCTCCATTTTTGCACTCAGGTCAAAGTCTCACAGCCCTCTATCATAATCCAGAGTTTTGAGAAGATTGGAGAAACTCAATTTTTCGCCCGAAAATGAAAAAAAACGTAAGGGGTAACACTGTCGGTTTTTTTTCGGGTCGAAATTTTGAGTTTCGATATCTCAGCTCTGGAAGGGTCTAGAGCCTCCATTTTTGCACTCAGGTCAAAGTCTCACAGCCCTCTATCATAATCCAGAGTTTTGAGAAGATTGGAGAAACTCAATTTTTCGCCCGAAAATGAAAAAAAAACGTAAGGGGTAACACTGTCGTTTTTTTTTCGGGTCGAAATTTTGAGTTTCGATATCTCAGCTCTGGAAGGGTCTAGAGCCTCCATTTTTGCACTCAGGTCAAAGTCTCACAGCCCTCTATCATAATCCAGAGTTTTGAGAAGATTGGAGAAACTCAATTTTTCGCCCGAAAATGAAAAAAAACGTAAGGGGTAACACTGTCGTTTTTTTTCCGGGTCGAAATTTTGAGTTTCGGTATCTCAGCTCTGGAAGGGTCTAGAGCCTCCATTTTTGCACTCAGGTCAAAGTCTCACAGCCCTCTATCATAATCCAGAGTTTTGAGAAGATTGGAGAAACTAAATTTTTCGCCCGAAAATTTTTTTTCGGGTCGACATTTTGAGTTTCGATATCTCAGCTCTGGAAGGGTCTAGAGCCTCCATTTTTGCACTCAGGTCAAAGTCTCACAGCCCTCTATCATAATCCAGAGTTTTGAGAAGATTGGAGAAACTCAATTTTTCGCCCGAAAATGAAAAAAAAACGTAAGGGGTAACACTGTCGTTTTTTTTTCGGGTCGAAATTTTGAGTTTCGATATCTCAGCTCTGGAAGGGTCTAGAGCCTCCATTTTTGCACTCAGGTCAAAGTCTCACAGCCCTCTATCATAATCCAGAGTTTTGAGAAGATTGGAGAAACTCAATTTTTCGCCCGAAAATGAAAAAAAACGTAAGGGGTAACACTGTCGTTTTTTTTCCGGGTCGAAATTTTGAGTTTCGATATCTCAGCTCTGGAAGGGTCTAGAGCCTCCATTTTTGCACTCAGGTCAAAGTCTCACAGCCCTCTATCATAATCCAGAGTTTTGAGAAGATTGGAGAAACTAAATTTTTCGCCCGAAAATTTTTTTTCGGGTCGACATTTTGAGTTTCGATATCTCAGCTCTGGAAGGGTCTAGAGCCTCCATTTTTGCACTCAGGTCAAAGTCTCACAGCCCTCTATCATAATCCAGAGTTTTGAGAAGATTGGAGAAACTCAATTTTTCGCCCGAAAATGAAAAAAAACGTAAGGGGTAAGTAACACTGTCGTTTTTTTTTTCGGGTCGAAATTTTGAGTTTCGATATCTCAGCTCTGGAAGGGTCTAGAGCCTCCATTTTTGCACTCAGGTCAAAGTCTCACAGCCCTCTATCATAATCCAGAGTTTTGAGAAGATTGGAGAAACTCAATTTTTCGCCCGAAAATGAAAAAAAACGTAAGGGGTAACACTGTCGTTTTTTTTTCGGGTCGAAATTTTGAGTTTCGATATCTCAGCTCTGGAAGGGTCTAGAGCCTCCATTTTTGCACTCAGGTCAAAGTCTCACAGCCCTCTATCATAATCCAGAGTTTTGAGAAGATTGGAGAAACTCAATTTTTCGCCCGAAAATGAAAAAAAACGTAAGGGGTAACACTGTCGTTTTTTTTCCGGGTCGAAATTTTGAGTTTCGATATCTCAGCTCTGGAAGGGTCTAGAGCCTCCATTTTTGCACTCAGGTCAAAGTCTCACAGCCCTCTATCATAATCCAGAGTTTTGAGAAGATTGGAGAAACTCAATTTTTCGCCCGAAAATGAAAAAGAACGTAAGGGGTAACACTGTCGGTTTTTTTTCGGGTCGAAATTTTGAGTTTCGATATCTCAGCTCTGGAAGGGTCTAGAGCCTCCATTTTTGCACTCAGGTCAAAGTCTCACAGCCCTCTATCATAATCCAGAGTTTTGAGAAGATTGGAGAAACTCAATTTTTCGCCCGAAAATGAAAAAAAACGTAAGGGGTAACACTGTCGTTTTTTTTCCGGGTCGAAATTTTGAGTTTCGATATCTCAGCTCTGGAAGGGTCTAGAGCCTCCATTTTTGCACTCAGGTCAAAGTCTCACAGCCCTCTATCATAATCCAGAGTTTTGAGAAGATTGGAGAAACTCAATTTTTCGCCCGAAAATGAAAAAAAACGTAAGGGGTAACACTGTCGTTTTTTTTTTCGGGTCGAAATTTTGAGTTTCGATATCTCAGCTCTGGAAGGGTCTAGAGCCTCCATTTTTGCACTCAGGTCAAAGTCTCACAGCCCTCTATCATAATCCAGAGTTTTGAGAAGATTGGAGAAACTCAATTTTTCGCCCGAAAATGAAAAAAAAACGTAAGGGGTAACACTGTCGGTTTTTTTTCGGGTCGAAATTTTGAGTTTCGATATCTCAGCTCTGGAAGGGTCTAGAGCCTCCATTTTTGCACTCAGGTCAAAGTCTCACAGCCCTCTATCATAATCCAGAGTTTTGAGAAGATTGGAGAAACTCAATTTTTCGCCCGAAAATGAAAAAAAAACGTAAGGGGTAACACTGTCGTTTTTTTTTCGGGTCGAAATTTTGAGTTTCGATATCTCAGCTCTGGAAGGGTCTAGAGCCTCCAGTTTTGCACTCAGGTCAAAGTCTCACAGCCCTCTATCATAATCCAGAGTTTTGAGAAGATTGGAGAAACTCAATTTTTCGCCCGAAAATGAAAAAAAACGTAAGGGGTAACACTGTCGTTTTTTTTTCGGGTCGAAATTTTGAGTTTCGATATCTCAGCTCTGGAAGGGTCTAGAGCCTCCATTTTTGCACTCAGGTCAAAGTCTCACAGCCCTCTATCATAATCCAGAGTTTTGAGAAGATTGGAGAAACTCAATTTTTCGCCCGAAAATGAAAAAAAACGTAAGGGGTAACACTGTCGTTTTTTTTTCGGGTCGACATTTTGAGTTTCGATATCTCAGCTCTGGAAGGGTCTAGAGCCTCCATTTTTGCACTCAGGTCAAAGTCTCACAGCCCTCTATCATAATCCAGAGTTTTGAGAAGATTGGAGAAACTCAATTTTTCGCCCGAAAATGAAAAAAAACGTAAGGGGTAACACTGTCGTTTTTTTTTTCGGGTCGAAATTTTGAGTTTCGATATCTCAGCTCTGGAAGGGTCTAGAGCCTCCATTTTTGCACTCAGGTCAAAGTCTCACAGCCCTCTATCATAATCCAGAGTTTTGAGAAGATTGGAGAAACTCAATTTTTCGCCCGAAAATGAAAAAAAACGTAAGGGGTAACACTGTCGTTTTTTTTCCGGGTCGAAATTTTGAGTTTCGATATCACCGCTCTGGAAGGGTCTAGAGCCTCCATTTTTGCACTCAGGTCAAAGTCTCACAGCCCTCTATCATAATCCAGAGTTTTGAGAAGATTGGAGAAACTCAATTTTTCGCCCGAAAATGAAAAAAAACGTAAGGGGTAACACTGTCGTTTTTTTTCCGGGTCGAAATTTTGAGTTTCGATATCTCAGCTCTGGAAGGGTCTAGAGCCTCCATTTTTGCACTCAGGTCAAAGTCTCACAGCCCTCTATCATAATCCAGAGTTTTGAGAAGATTGGGGAAACTCAATTTTTCGCCCGAAAATGAAAAAAAACGTAAGGGGTAACACTGTCGTTTTTTTTCCGGGTCGAAATTTTGAGTTTCGATATCTCAGCTCTGGAAGGGTCTAGAGCCTCCATTTTTGCACTCAGGTCAAAGTCTCACAGCCCTCTATCATAATCTAGAGTTTTGAGAAGATTGGAGAAACTCAATTTTTCGCCCGAAAATGAAAAAAAAACGTAAGGGGTAACACTGTCGGTTTTTTTTCGGGTCGAAATTTTGAGTTTCGATATCTCAGCTCTGGAAGGGTCTAGAGCCTCCATTTTTGCACTCAGGTCAAAGTCTCACAGCCCTCTATCATAATCCAGAGTTTTGAGAAGATTGGAGAAACTCAATTTTTCGCCCGAAAATGAAAAAAAACGTAAGGGGTAACACTGTCGTTTTTTTTTTTCGGGTCGAAATTTTGAGTTTCGATATCTCAGCTCTGGAAGGGTCTAGAGCCTCCATTTTTGCACTCAGGTCAAAGTCTCACAGCCCTCTATCATAATCCAGAGTTTTGAGAAGATTGGAGAAACTCAATTTTTCGCCCGAAAATGAAAAAAAACGTAAGGGGTAACACTGTCGTTTTTTTTCCGGGTCGAAATTTTGAGTTTCGATATCTCAGCTCTGGAAGGGTCTAGAGCCTCCATTTTTGCACTCAGGTCAAAGTCTCACAGCCCTCTATCATAATCCAGAGTTTTGAGAAGATTGGAGAAACTCAATTTTTCGCCCGAAAATGAAAAAAAACGTAAGGGGTAACACTGTCGTTTTTTTTCCGGGTCGAAATTTTGAGTTTCGATATCTCTGCTCTGGAAGGGTCTAGAGCCTCCATTTTTGCACTCAGGTCAAAGTCTCACAGCCCTCTATCATAATCCAGAGTTTTGAGAAGATTGGGGAAACTCAATTTTTCGCCCGAAAATGAAAAAAAACGTAAGGGGTAACACTGTCGTTTTTTTTCCGGGTCGAAATTTTGAGTTTCGATATCTCAGCTCTGGAAGGGTCTAGAGCCTCCATTTTTGCACTCAGGTCAAAGTCTCACAGCCCTCTATCATAATCCAGAGTTTTGAGAAGATTGGGGAAACTCAATTTTTCGCCCGAAAATGAAAAAAAACGTAAGGGGTAACACTGTCGTTTTTTTTCCGGGTCGAAATTTTGAGTTTCGATATCTCAGCTCTGGAAGGGTCTAGAGCCTCCATTTTTGCACTCAGGTCAAAGTCTCACAGCCCTCTATCATAATCCAGAGTTTTGAGAAGATTGGGGAAACTCAATTTTTCGCCCGAAAATGAAAAAAAACGTAAGGGGTAACACTGTCGTTTTTTTTCCGGGTCGAAATTTTGAGTTTCGATATCTCAGCTCTGGAAGGGTCTAGAGCCTCCATTTTTGCACTCAGGTCAAAGTCTCACAGCCCTCTATCATAATCCAGAGTTTTGAGAAGATTGGAGAAACTCAATTTTTCGCCCGAAAATGAAAAAAAACGTAAGGGGTAACACTGTCGTTTTTTTTTTCGGGTCGAAATTTTGAGTTTCGATATCTCAGCTCTGGAAGGGTCTAGAGCCTCCATTTTTGCACTCAGGTCAAAGTCTCACAGCCCTCTATCATAATCCAGAGTTTTGAGAAGATTGGAGAAACTCAATTTTTCGCCCGAAAATGAAAAAAAACGTAAGGTGTAACACTGTCGTTTTTTTTTCGGGTCGAAATTTTGAGTTTCGATATCTCAGCTCTGGAAGGGTCTAGAGCCTCCATTTTTGCACTCAGGTCAAAGTCTCACAGCCCTCTATCATAATCCAGAGTTTTGAGAAGATTGGAGAAACTCAATTTTTCGCCCGAAAATGAAAAAAAACGTAAGGGGTAACACTGTCGTTTTTTTTTCGGGTCGAAATTTTGAGTTTCGATATCTCAGCTCTGGAAGGGTCTAGAGCCTCCATTTTTGCACTCAGGTCAAAGTCTCACAGCCCTCTATCATAATCCAGAGTTTTGAGAAGATTGGAGAAACTCAATTTTTCGCCCGAAAATGAAAAAAAACGTAAGGGGTAACACTGTCGTTTTTTTTTTCGGGTCGAAATTTTGAGTTTCGATATCTCAGCTCTGGAAGGGTCTAGAGCCTCCATTTTTGCACTCAGGTCAAAGTCTCACAGCCCTCTATCATAATCCAGAGTTTTGAGAAGATTGGAGAAACTCAATTTTTCGCCCGAAAATGAAAAAAAACGTAAGGGGTAACACTGTCGTTTTTTTTTCGGGTCGAAATTTTGAGTTTCGATATCTCAGCTCTGGAAGGGTCTAGAGCCTCCATTTTTGCACTCAGGTCAAAGTCTCACAGCCCTCTATCATAATCCAGAGTTTTGAGAAGATTGGAGAAACTCAATTTTTCGCCCGAAAATGAAAAAAAACGTAAGGGGTAACACTGTCGTTTTTTTTTCGGGTCGAAATTTTGAGTTTCGATATCTCAGCTCTGGAAGGGTCTAGAGCCTCCATTTTTGCACTCAGGTCAAAGTCTCACAGCCCTCTATCATAATCCAGAGTTTTGAGAAGATTGGAGAAACTCAATTTTTCGCCCGAAAATGAAAAAAAACGTAAGGGGTAACACTGTCGTTTTTTTTTCGGGTCGAAATTTTGAGTTTCGATATCTCAGCTCTGGAAGGGTCTAGAGCCTCCATTTTTGCACTCAGGTCAAAGTCTCACAGCCCTCTATCATAATCCAGAGTTTTGAGAAGATTGGAGAAACTCAATTTTTCGCCCGAAAATGAAAAAAAACGTAAGGGGTAACACTGTCGTTTTTTTTTCGGGTCGAAATTTTGAGTTTCGATATCTCAGCTCTGGAAGGGTCTAGAGCCTCCATTTTTGCACTCAGGTCAAAGTCTCACAGCCCTCTATCATAATCCAGAGTTTTGAGAAGATTGGAGAAACTCAATTTTTCGCCCGAAAATGAAAAAAAACGTAAGGGGTAACACTGTCGTTTTTTTTTCGGGTCGAAATTTTGAGTTTCGATATCTCAGCTCTGGAAGGGTCTAGAGCCTCCATTTTTGCACTCAGGTCAAAGTCTCACAGCCCTCTATCATAATCCAGAGTTTTGAGAAGATTGGAGAAACTCAATTTTTCGCCCGAAAATGAAAAAAAACGTAAGGGGTAACACTGTCGTTTTTTTTTCGGGTCGAAATTTTGAGTTTCGATATCTCAGCTCTGGAAGGGTCTAGAGCCTCCATTTTTGCACTCAGGTCAAAGTCTCACAGCCCTCTATCATAATCCAGAGTTTTGAGAAGATTGGAGAAACTCAATTTTTCGCCCGAAAATGAAAAAAAACGTAAGGGGTAACACTGTCGTTTTTTTTTCGGGTCGAAATTTTGAGTTTCGATATCTCAGCTCTGGAAGGGTCTAGAGCCTCCATTTTTGCACTCAGGTCAAAGTCTCACAGCCCTCTATCATAATCCAGAGTTTTGAGAAGATTGGAGAAACTCAATTTTTCGCCCGAAAATGAAAAAAAACGTAAGGGGTAACACTGTCGTTTTTTTTTCGGGTCGAAATTTTGAGTTTCGATATCTCAGCTCTGGAAGGGTCTAGAGCCTCCATTTTTGCACTCAGGTCAAAGTCTCACAGCCCTCTATCATAATCCAGAGTTTTGAGAAGATTGGAGAAACTCAATTTTTCGCCCGAAAATGAAAAAAAACGTAAGGGGTAACACTGTCGTTTTTTTTTCGGGTCGAAATTTTGAGTTTCGATATCTCAGCTCTGGAAGGGTCTAGAGCCTCCATTTTTGCACTCAGGTCAAAGTCTCACAGCCCTCTATCATAATCCAGAGTTTTGAGAAGATTGGAGAAACTCAATTTTTCGCCCGAAAATGAAAAAAAACGTAAGGGGTAACACTGTCGTTTTTTTTTCGGGTCGAAATTTTGAGTTTCGATATCTCAGCTCTGGAAGGGTCTAGAGCCTCCATTTTTGCACTCAGGTCAAAGTCTCACAGCCCTCTATCATAATCCAGAGTTTTGAGAAGATTGGAGAAACTCAATTTTTCGCCCGAAAATGAAAAAAAACGTAAGGGGTAACACTGTCGTTTTTTTTTCGGGTCGAAATTTTGAGTTTCGATATCTCAGCTCTGGAAGGGTCTAGAGCCTCCATTTTTGCACTCAGGTCAAAGTCTCACAGCCCTCTATCATAATCCAGAGTTTTGAGAAGATTGGAGAAACTCAATTTTTCGCCCGAAAATGAAAAAAAACGTAAGGGGTAACACTGTCGTTTTTTTTTCGGGTCGAAATTTTGAGTTTCGATATCTCAGCTCTGGAAGGGTCTAGAGCCTCCATTTTTGCACTCAGGTCAAAGTCTCACAGCCCTCTATCATAATCCAGAGTTTTGAGAAGATTGGAGAAACTCAATTTTTCGCCCGAAAATGAAAAAAAACGTAAGGGGTAACACTGTCGTTTTTTTTTCGGGTCGAAATTTTGAGTTTCGATATCTCAGCTCTGGAAGGGTCTAGAGCCTCCATTTTTGCACTCAGGTCAAAGTCTCACAGCCCTCTATCATAATCCAGAGTTTTGAGAAGATTGGAGAAACTCAATTTTTCGCCCGAAAATGAAAAAAAACGTAAGGGGTAACACTGTCGTTTTTTTTTTCGGGTCGAAATTTTGAGTTTCGATATCTCAGCTCTGGAAGGGTCTAGAGCCTCCATTTTTGCACTCAGGTCAAAGTCTCACAGCCCTCTATCATAATCCAGAGTTTTGAGATGATTGGAGAAACTCAATTTTTCGCCCGAAAATGAAAAAAAACGTAAGGGGTAACACTGTCGTTTTTTTTTCGGGTCGAAATTTTGAGTTTCGATATCTCAGCTCTGGAAGGGTCTAGAGCCTCCATTTTTGCACTCAGGTCAAAGTCTCACAGCCCTCTATCATAATCCAGAGTTTTGAGAAGATTGGAGAAACTCAATTTTTCGCCCGAAAATGAAAAAAAACGTAAGGGGTAACACTGTCGTTTTTTTTTCGGGTCGAAATTTTGAGTTTCGATATCTCAGCTCTGGAAGGGTCTAGAGCCTCCATTTTTGCACTCAGGTCAAAGTCTCACAGCCCTCTATCATAATCCAGAGTTTTGAGAAGATTGAAGAAACTCAATTTTTCGCCCGAAAATGAAAAAAAACGTAAGGGGTAACACTGTCGTTTTTTTTCCGGGTGTGAAATTTTGAGTTTCGATATCTCAGCTCTGGAAGGGTCTAGAGCCTCCATTTTTGCACTCAGGTCAAAGTCTCACAGCCCTCTATCATAATCCAGAGTTTTGAGAAGATTGAAGAAACTCAATTTTTCGCCCGAAAATGAAAAAAAAACGTAAGGGGTAACACTGTCGTTTTTTTTTCGGGTCGAAATTTTGAGTTTCGATATCTCAGCTCTGGAAGGGTCTAGAGCCTCCATTTTTGCACTCAGGTCAAAGTCTCACAGCCCTCTATCATAATCCAGAGTTTTGAGAAGATTGGAGAAACTCAATTTTTCGCCCGAAAATGAAAAAAAACGTAAGGGGTAACACTGTCGTTTTTTTTTCGGGTCGAAATTTTGAGTTTCGATATCTCAGCTCTGGAAGGGTCTAGAGCCTCCATTTTTGCACTCAGGTCAAAGTCTCACAGCCCTCTATCATAATCCAGAGTTTTGAGAAGATTGGAGAAACTCAATTTTTCGCCCGAAAATGAAAAAAAACGTAAGGGGTAACACTGTCGTTTTTTTTTCGGGTCGAAATTTTGAGTTTCGATATCTCAGCTCTGGAAGGGTCTAGAGCCTCCATTTTTGCACTCAGGTCAAAGTCTCACAGCCCTGTATCATAATCCAGAGTTTTGAGAAGATTGGAGAAACTCAATTTTTCGCCCGAAAATGAAAAAAAACGTAAGGGGTAACACTGTCGTTTTTTTTTCGGGTCGAAATTTTGAGTTTCGATATCTCAGCTCTGGAAGGGTCTAGAGCCTCCATTTTTGCACCCAGGTCAAAGTCTCACAGCCCTCTATCATAATCCAGAGTTTTGAGAAGATTGGAGAAACTCAATTTTTCGCCCGAAAATGAAAAAAAAACGTAAGGGGTAACACTGTCGTTTTTTTTTCGGGTCGAAATTTTGAGTTTCGATATCTCAGCTCTGGAAGGGTCTAGAGCCTCCATTTTTGCACTCAGGTCAAAGTCTCACAGCCCTCTATCATAATCCAGAGTTTTGAGAAGATTGGAGAAACTCAATTTTTCGCCCGAAAATGAAAAAAAAACGTAAGGGGTAACACTGTCGTTTTTTTTTCGGGTCGAAATTTTGAGTTTCGATATCTCAGCTCTGGAAGGGTCTAGAGCCTCCATTTTTGCACTCAGGTCAAAGTCTCACAGCCCTCTATCATAATCCAGAGTTTTGAGAAGATTGGAGAAACTCAATTTTTCGCCCGAAAATGAAAAAAAACGTAAGGGGTAACACTGTCGTTTTTTTTCGGGTCGAAATTTTGAGTTTCGATATCTCAGCTCTGGAAGGGTCTAGAGCCTCCATTTTTGCACTCAGGTCAAAGTCTCACAGCCCTCTATCATAATCCAGAGTTTTGAGAAGATTGGAGAAACTCAATTTTTCGCCCGAAAATGAAAAAAAACGTAAGGGGTAACACTGTCGGGTTTTTTTCGGGTCGAAATTTTGAGTTTCGATATCTCAGCTCTGGAAGGGTCTAGAGCCTCCATTTTTGCACTCAGGTCAAAGTCTCACAGCCCTCTATCATAATCCAGAGTTTTGAGAAGATTGGAGAAACTCAATTTTTCGCCCGAAAATGAAAAAAAACGTAAGGGGTAACACTGTCGTTTTTTTTTCGGGTCGAAATTTTGAGTTTCGATATCTCAGCTCTGGAAGGGTCTAGAGCCTCCATTTTTGCACTCAGGTCAAAGTCTCACAGCCCTCTATCATAATCCAGAGTTTTGAGAAGATTGGAGAAACTCAATTTTTCGCCCGAAAATGAAAAAAAACGTAAGGGGTAACACTGTCGTTTTTTTTTCGGGTCGAAATTTTGAGTTTCGATATCTCAGCTCTGGAAGGGTCTAGAGCCTCCATTTTTGCACTCAGGTCAAAGTCTCACAGCCCTCTATCATAATCCAGAGTTTTGAGAAGATTGGAGAAACTCAATTTTTCGCCCGAAAATGAAAAAAAACGTAAGGGGTAACACTGTCGTTTTTTTTTCGGGTCGAAATTTTGAGTTTCGATATCTCAGCTCTGGAAGGGTCTAGAGCCTCCATTTTTGCACTCAGGTCAAAGTCTCACAGCCCTCTATCATAATCCAGAGTTTTGAGAAGATTGGAGAAACTCAATTTTTCGCCCGAAAATGAAAAAAAACGTAAGGGGTAACACTGTCGTTTTTTTTTCGGGTCGAAATTTTGAGTTTCGATATCTCAGCTCTGGAAGGGTCTAGAGCCTTCATTTTTGCACTCAGGTCAAAGTCTCACAGCCCTCTATCATAATCCAGAGTTTTGAGAAGATTGGAGAAACTCAATTTTTCGCCCGAAAATGAAAAAAAACGTAAGGGGTAACACTGTCGTTTTTTTTTCGGGTCGAAATTTTGAGTTTCGATATCTCAGCTCTGGAAGGGTCTAGAGCCTCCATTTTTGCACTCAGGTCAAAGTCTCACAGCTCTCTATCATAATCCAGAGTTTTGAGAAGATTGGAGAAACTCAATTTTTCGCCCGAAAATGAAAAAAAACGTAAGGGGTAACACTGTCGTTTTTTTTTCGGGTCGAAATTTTGAGTTTCGATATCTCAGCTCTGGAAGGGTCTAGAGCCTCCATTTTTGCACTCAGGTCAAAGTCTCACAGCCCTCTATCATAATCCAGAGTTTTGAGAAGATTGGAGAAACTCAATTTTTCGCCCGAAAATGAAAAAAAACGTAAGGGGTAACACTGTCGTTTTTTTTTCGGGTCGAAATTTTGAGTTTCGATATCTCAGCTCTGGAAGGGTCTAGAGCCTCCATTTTTGCACTCAGGTCAAAGTCTCACAGCCCTCTATCATAATCCAGAGTTTTGAGAAGATTGGAGAAACTCAATTTTTCGCCCGAAAATGAAAAAAAACGTAAGGGGTAACACTGTCGTTTTTTTTTCGGGTCGAAATTTTGAGTTTCGATATCTCAGCTCTGGAAGGGTCTAGAGCCTCCATTTTTGCACTCAGGTCAAAGTCTCACAGCCCTCTATCATAATCCAGAGTTTTGAGAAGATTGGAGAAACTCAATTTTTCGCCCGAAAATGAAAAAAAACGTAAGGGGTAACACTGTCGTTTTTTTTTCGGGTCGAAATTTTGAGTTTCGATATCTCAGCTCTGGAAGGGTCTAGAGCCTCCATTTTTGCACTCAGGTCAAAGTCTCACAGCCCTCTATCATAATCCAGAGTTTTGAGATGATTGGAGAAACTCAATTTTTCGCCCGAAAATGAAAAAAAACGTAAGGGGTAACACTGTCGTTTTTTTTTTCGGGTCGAAATTTTGAGTTTCGATATCTCAGCTCTGGAAGGGTCTAGAGCCTCCATTTTTGCACTCAGGTCAAAGTCTCACAGCCCTCTATCATAATCCAGAGTTTTGAGAAGATTGGAGAAACTCAATTTTTCGCCCGAAAATGAAAAAAAACGTAAGGGGTAACACTGTCGTTTTTTTTCCGGGTGTGAAATTTTGAGTTTCGATATCTCAGCTCTGGAAGGGTCTAGAGCCTCCATTTTTGCACTCAGGTCAAAGTCTCACAGCCCTCTATCATAATCCAGAGTTTTGAGAAGATTGAAGAAACTCAATTTTTCGCCCGAAAATGAAAAAAAACGTAAGGGGTAACACTGTCGTTTTTTTTTCGGGTCGAAATTTTGAGTTTCGATATCTCAGCTCTGGAAGGGTCTAGAGCCTCCATTTTTGCACTCAGGTCAAAGTCTCATAGCCCTCTATCATAATCCAGAGTTTTGAGAAGATTGGAGAAACTCAATTTTTCGCCCGAAAATGAAAAAAAACGTAAGGGGTAACACTGTCGTTTTTTTTTCGGGTCGAAATTTTGAGTTTCGATATCTCAGCTCTGGAAGGGTCTAGAGCCTCCATTTTTGCACTCAGGTCAAAGTCTCACAGCCCTGTATCATAATCCAGAGTTTTGAGAAGATTGGAGAAACTCAATTTTTCGCCCGAAAATGAAAAAAAACGTAAGGGGTAACACTGTCGTTTTTTTTTCGGGTCGAAATTTTGAGTTTCGATATCTCAGCTCTGGAAGGGTCTAGAGCCTCCATTTTTGCACTCAGGTCAAAGTCTCACAGCCCTGTATCATAATCCAGAGTTTTGAGAAGATTGGAGAAACTCAATTTTTCGCCCGAAAATGAAAAAAAACGTAAGGGGTAACACTGTCGTTTTTTTTTCGGGTCGAAATTTTGAGTTTCGATATCTCAGCTCTGGAAGGGTCTAGAGCCTCCATTTTTGCACTCAGGTCAAAGTCTCACAGCCCTCTATCATAATCCAGAGTTTTGAGAAGTTTGGAGAAACTCAATTTTTCGCCCGAAAATGAAAAAAAACGTAAGGGGTAACACTGTCGTTTTTTTTTCGGGTCGAAATTTTGAGTTTCGATATCTCAGCTCTGGAAGGGTCTAGAGCCTCCATTTTTGCACTCAGGTCAAAGTCTCACAGCCCTCTATCATAATCCAGAGTTTTGAGAAGATTGGAGAAACTCAATTTTTCGCCCGAAAATGAAAAAAAAACGTAAGGGGTAACACTGTCGTTTTTTTTTCGGGTCGAAATTTTGAGTTTCGATATCTCAGCTCTGGAAGGGTCTAGAGCCTCCATTTTTGCACTCAGGTCAAAGTCTCACAGCCCTCTATCATAATCCAGAGTTTTGAGAAGATTGGAGAAACTCAATTTTTCGCCCGAAAATGAAAAAAAACGTAAGGGGTAACACTGTCGTTTTTTTTTCGGGTCGAAATTTTGAGTTTCGATATCTCAGCTCTGGAAGGGTCTAGAGCCTCCATTTTTGCACTCAGGTCAAAGTCTCACAGCCCTCTATCATAATCCAGAGTTTTGAGAAGATTGGAGAAACTCAATTTTTCGCCCGAAAATGAAAAAAAACGTAAGGGGTAACACTGTCGGGTTTTTTTCGGGTCGAAATTTTGAGTTTCGATATCTCAGCTCTGGAAGGGTCTAGAGCCTCCATTTTTGCACTCAGGTCAAAGTCTCACAGCCCTCTATCATAATCCAGAGTTTTGAGAAGATTGGAGAAACTCAATTTTTCGCCCGAAAATGAAAAAAAACGTAAGGGGTAACACTGTCGTTTTTTTTTCGGGTCGAAATTTTGAGTTTCGATATCTCAGCTCTGGAAGGGTCTAGAGCCTCCATTTTTGCACTCAGGTCAAAGTCTCACAGCCCTCTATCATAATCCAGAGTTTTGAGAAGATTGGAGAAACTCAATTTTTCGCCCGAAAATGAAAAAAAACGTAAGGGGTAACACTGTCGTTTTTTTTTCGGGTCGAAATTTTGAGTTTCGATATCTCAGCTCTGGAAGGGTCTAGAGCCTCCATTTTTGCACTCAGGTCAAAGTCTCACAGCCCTCTATCAGAATCCAGAGTTTTGAGAAGATTGGAGAAACTCAATTTTTCGCCCGAAAATGAAAAAAAACGTAAGGGGTAACACTGTCGTTTTTTTTTCGGGTCGAAATTTTGAGTTTCGATATCTCAGCTCTGGAAGGGTCTAGAGCCTCCATTTTTGCACTCAGGTCAAAGTCTCACAGCCCTCTATCATAATCCAGAGTTTTGAGAAGATTGGAGAAACTCAATTTTTCGCCCGAAAATGAAAAAAAACGTAAGGGGTAACACTGTCGTTTTTTTTTCGGGTCGAAATTTTGAGTTTCGATATCTCAGCTCTGGAAGGGTCTAGAGCCTCCATTTTTGCACTCAGGTCAAAGTCTCACAGCCCTCTATCATAATCCAGAGTTTTGAGAAGATTGGAGAAACTCAATTTTTCGCCCGAAAATGAAAAAAAACGTAAGGGGTAACACTGTCGTTTTTTTTTCGGGTCGAAATTTTGAGTTTCGATATCTCAGCTCTGGAAGGGTCTAGAGCCTCCATTTTTGCACTCAGGTCAAAGTCTCACAGCCCTCTATCATAATCCAGAGTTTTGAGAAGATTGGAGAAACTCAATTTTTCGCCCGAAAATGAAAAAAAACGTAAGGGGTAACACTGTCGTTTTTTTTTCGGGTCGAAATTTTGAGTTTCGATATCTCAGCTCTGGAAGGGTCTAGAGCCTCCATTTTTGCACTCAGGTCAAAGTCTCACAGCCCTCTATCATAATCCAGAGTTTTGAGAAGATTGGAGAAACTCAATTTTTCGCCCGAAAATGAAAAAAAACGTAAGGGGTAACACTGTCGTTTTTTTTTCGGGTCGAAATTTTGAGTTTCGATATCTCAGCTCTGGAAGGGTCTAGAGCCTCCATTTTTGCACTCAGGTCAAAGTCTCACAGCCCTCTATCATAATCCAGAGTTTTGAGAAGATTGGAGAAACTCAATTTTTCGCCCGAAAATGAAAAAAAACGTAAGGGGTAACACTGTCGTTTTTTTTTCGGGTCGAAATTTTGAGTTTCGATATCTCAGCTCTGGAAGGGTCTAGAGCCTCCATTTTTGCACTCAGGTCAAAGTCTCACAGCCCTCTATCATAATCCAGAGTTTTGAGAAGATTGGAGAAACTCAATTTTTCGCCCGAAAATGAAAAAAAACGTAAGGGGTAACACTGTCGTTTTTTTTTCGGGTCGAAATTTTGAGTTTCGATATCTCAGCTCTGGAAGGGTCTAGAGCCTCCATTTTTGCACTCAGGTCAAAGTCTCACAGCCCTCTATCATAATCCAGAGTTTTGAGAAGATTGGAGAAACTCAATTTTTCGCCCGAAAATGAAAAAAAACGTAAGGGGTAACACTGTCGTTTTTTTTTCGGGTCGAAATTTTGAGTTTCGATATCTCAGCTCTGGAAGGGTCTAGAGCCTCCATTTTTGCACTCAGGTCAAAGTCTCACAGCCCTCTATCATAATCCAGAGTTTTGAGAAGATTGGAGAAACTCAATTTTTCGCCCGAAAATGAAAAAAAACGTAAGGGGTAACACTGTCGTTTTTTTTTCGGGTCGAAATTTTGAGTTTCGATATCTCAGCTCTGGAAGGGTCTAGAGCCTCCATTTTTGCACTCAGGTCAAAGTCTCACAGCCCTCTATCATAATCCAGAGTTTTGAGAAGATTGGAGAAACTCAATTTTTCGCCCGAAAATGAAAAAAAACGTAAGGGGTAACACTGTCGTTTTTTTTTCGGGTCGAAATTTTGAGTTTCGATATCTCAGCTCTGGAAGGGTCTAGAGCCTCCATTTTTGCACTCAGGTCAAAGTCTCACAGCCCTCTATCATAATCCAGAGTTTTGAGAAGATTGGAGAAACTCAATTTTTCGCCCGAAAATGAAAAAAAACGTAAGGGGTAACACTGTCGTTTTTTTTTCGGGTCGAAATTTTGAGTTTCGATATCTCAGCTCTGGAAGGGTCTAGAGCCTCCATTTTTGCACTCAGGTCAAAGTCTCACAGCCCTCTATCATAATCCAGAGTTTTGAGAAGATTGGAGAAACTCAATTTTTCGCCCGAAAATGAAAAAAAACGTAAGGGGTAACACTGTCGTTTTTTTTTCGGGTCGAAATTTTGAGTTTCGATATCTCAGCTCTGGAAGGGTCTAGAGCCTCCATTTTTGCACTCAGGTCAAAGTCTCACAGCCCTCTATCATAATCCAGAGTTTTGAGAAGATTGGAGAAACTCAATTTTTCGCCCGAAAATGAAAAAAAACGTAAGGGGTAACACTGTCGTTTTTTTTTCGGGTCGAAATTTTGAGTTTCGATATCTCAGCTCTGGAAGGGTCTAGAGCCTCCATTTTTGCACTCAGGTCAAAGTCTCACAGCCCTCTATCATAATCCAGAGTTTTGAGAAGATTGGAGAAACTCAATTTTTCGCCCGAAAATGAAAAAAAACGTAAGGGGTAACACTGTCGTTTTTTTTCCGGGTGTGAAATTTTGAGTTTCGATATCTCAGCTCTGGAAGGGTCTAGAGCCTCCATTTTTGCACTCAGGTCAAAGTCTCACAGCCCTCTATCATAATCCAGAGTTTTGAGAAGATTGGAGAAACTCAATTTTTCGCCCGAAAATGAAAAAAAACGTAAGGGGTAACACTGTCGTTTTTTTTTCGGGTCGAAATTTTGAGTTTCGATATCTCAGCTCTGGAAGGGTCTAGAGCCTCCATTTTTGCACTCAGGTCAAAGTCTCACAGCCCTCTATCATAATCCAGAGTTTTGAGAAGATTGGAGAAACTCAATTTTTCGCCCGAAAATGAAAAAAAACGTAAGGGGTAACACTGTCGTTTTTTTTTCGGGTCGAAATTTTGAGTTTCGATATCTCAGCTCTGGAAGGGTCTAGAGCCTCCATTTTTGCACTCAGGTCAAAGTCTCACAGCCCTCTATCATAATCCAGAGTTTTGAGAAGATTGGAGAAACTCAATTTTTCGCCCGAAAATGAAAAAAAACGTAAGGGGTAACACTGTCGTTTTTTTTTCGGGTCGAAATTTTGAAATTCGATATCTCAGCTCTGGAAGGGTCTAGAGCCTCCATTTTTGCACTCAGGTCAAAGTCTCACAGCCCTCTATCATAATCCAGAGTTTTGAGAAGATTGGAGAAACTCAATTTTTCGCCCGAAAATGAAAAAAAACGTAAGGGGTAACACTGTCGTTTTTTTTTCGGGTCGAAATTTTGAAATTCGATATCTCAGCTCTGGAAGGGTCTAGAGCCTCCATTTTTGCACTCAGGTCAAAGTCTCACAGCCCTCTATCATAATCCAGAGTTTTGAGAAGATTGGAGAAACTCAATTTTTCGCCCGAAAATGAAAAAAAACGTAAGGGGTAACACTGTCGTTTTTTTTTCGGGTCGAAATTTTGAAATTCGATATCTCAGCTCTGGAAGGGTCTAGAGCCTCCATTTTTGCACTCAGGTCAAAGTCTCACAGCCCTCTATCATAATCCAGAGTTTTGAGAAGATTGAAGAAACTCAATTTTTCGCCCGAAAATGAAAAAAAACGTAAGGGGTAACACTGTCGTTTTTTTTTCGGGTCGAAATTTTGAGTTTCGATATCTCAGCTCTGGAAGGGTCTAGAGCCTCCATTTTTGCACTCAGGTCAAAGTCTCACAGCCCTCTATCATAATCCAGAGTTTTGAGAAGATTGGAGAAACTCAATTTTTCGCCCGAAAATGAAAAAAAACGTAAGGGGTAACACTGTCGTTTTTTTTTCGGGTCGAAATTTTGAGTTTCGATATCTCAGCTCTGGAAGGGTCTAGAGCCTCAATTTTTGCACTCAGGTCAAAGTCTCACAGCCCTCTATCATAATCCAGAGTTTTGAGAAGATTGGAGAAACTCAATTTTTCGCCCGAAAATGAAAAAAAACGTAAGGGGTAACACTGTCGTTTTTTTTTCGGGTCGAAATTTTGAGTTTCGATATCTCAGCTCTGGAAGGGTCTAGAGCCTCAATTTTTGCACTCAGGTCAAAGTCTCACAGCCCTCTATCATAATCCAGAGTTTTGAGAAGATTGGAGAAACTCAATTTTTCGCCCGAAAATGAAAAAAAAACGTAAGGGGTAACACTGTCGTTTTTTTTTTCGGGTCGAAATTTTGAGTTTCGATATCTCAGCTCTGGAAGGGTCTAGAGCCTCCATTTTTGCACTCAGGTCAAAGTCTCACAGCCCTCTATCATAATCCAGAGTTTTGAGAAGATTGGAGAAACTCAATTTTTCGCCCGAAAACGAAAAAAAACGTAAGGGGTAACACTGTCGTTTTTTTTCCGGGTCGAAATTTTGAGTTTCGATATCTCAGCTCTGGAAGGGTCTAGAGCCTCCATTTTTGCACTCAGGTCAAAGTCTCACAGCCCTCTATCATACTCCAGAGTTTTGAGAAGATTGGAGAAACTCAATTTTTCGCCCGAAAACGAAAAAAAACGTAAGGGGTAACACTGTCGTTTTTTTTCCGGGTCGAAATTTTGAGTTTCGATATCTCAGCTCTGGAAGGGTCTAGAGCCTCAATTTTTGCACTCAGGTCAAAGTCTCACAGCCCTCTATCATAATCCAGAGTTTTGAGAAGATTGGAGAAACTCAATTTTTCGCCCGAAAACGAAAAAAAAACGTAAGGGGTAACACTGTCGTTTTTTTTCGGGTCGAAATTTTGAGTTTCGATATCTCAGCTCTGGAAGGGTCTAGAGCCTCCATTTTTGCACTCAGGTCAAAGTCTCACAGCCCTCTATCATAATCCAGAGTTTTGAGAAGATTGGAGAAACTCAATTTTTCGCCCGAAAACGAAAAAAAAACGTAAGGGGTAACACTGTCGTTTTTTTTCCGGGTCGAAATTTTGAGTTTCGATATCTCAGCTCTGGAAGGGTCTAGAGCCTCCATTTTTGCACTCAGGTCAAAGTCTCACAGCCCTCTATCATAATCCAGAGTTTTGAGAAGATTGGAGAAACTCAATATTTCGCCCGAAAACGAAAAAAAAACGTAAGGGGTAACACTGTCGTTTTTTTTTCGGGTCGAAATTTTGAGTTTCGATATCTCAGCTCTGGAAGGGTCTAGAGCCTCCATTTTTGCACTCAGGTCAAAGTCTCACAGCCCTTTATCATAATCCAGAGTTTTGAGAAGATTGGAGAAACTCAATTTTTCGCCCGAAAATGAAAAAAAACGTAAGGGGTAACACTGTCGTTTTTTTTTCGGGTCGAAATTTTGAGTTTCGATATCTCAGCTCTGGAAGGGTCTAGAGCCTCCATTTTTGCACTCAGGTCAAAGTCTCACAGCCCTCTATCATAATCCAGAGTTTTGAGAAGATTGGAGAAACTCAATTTTTCGCCCGAAAATGAAAAAAAACGTAAGGGGTAACACTGTCGTTTTTTTTTTCGGGTCGAAATTTTGAGTTTCGATATCTCAGCTCTGGAAGGGTCTAGAGCCTCCATTTTTGCACTCAGGTCAAAGTCTCACAGCCCTCTATCATAATCCAGAGTTTTGAGAAGATTGGAGAAACTCAATTTTTCGCCCGAAAATGAAAAAAAACGTAAGGGGTAACACTGTCGTTTTTTTTTCGGGTCGAAATTTTGAGTTTCGATATCTCAGCTCTGGAAGGGTCTAGAGCCTCCATTTTTGCACTCAGGTCAAAGTCTCACAGCCCTCTATCATAATCCAGAGTTTTGAGAAGATTGGAGAAACTCAATTTTTCGCCCGAAAATGAAAAAAAACGTAAGGGGTAACACTGTCGTTTTTTTTTCGGGTCGAAATTTTGAGTTTCGATATCTCAGCTCTGGAAGGGTCTAGAGCCTCCATTTTTGCACTCAGGTCAAAGTCTCACAGCCCTCTATCATAATCCAGAGTTTTGAAAAGATTGGAGAAACTCAATTTTTCGCCCGAAAATGAAAAAAAACGTAAGGGGTAACACTGTCGTTTTTTTTTTCGGGTCGAAATTTTGAGTTTCGATATCTCAGCTCTGGAAGGGTCTAGAGCCTCCATTTTTGCACTCAGGTCAAAGTCTCACAGCCCTCTATCATAATCCAGAGTTTTGAGAAGATTGGAGAAACTCAATTTTTCGCCCGAAAATGAAAAAAAACGTAAGGGGTAACACTGTCGTTTTTTTTTCGGGTCGAAATTTTGAGTTTCGATATCTCAGCTCTGGAAGGGTCTAGAGCCTCCATTTTTGCACTCAGGTCAAAGTCTCACAGCCCTCTATCATAATCCAGAGTTTTGAGAAGATTGGAGAAACTCAATTTTTCGCCCGAAAATGAAAAAAAACGTAAGGGGTAACACTGTCGTTTTTTTTTCGGGTCGAAATTTTGAGTTTCGATATCTCAGCTCTGGAAGGGTCTAGAGCCTCCATTTTTGCACTCAGGTCAAAGTCTCACAGCCCTCTATCATAATCCAGAGTTTTGAGAAGATTGGAGAAACTCAATTTTTCGCCCGAAAATGAAAAAAAAACGTAAGGGGTAACACTGTCGTTTTTTTTTCGGGTCGAAATTTTGAGTTTCGATATCTCAGCTCTGGAAGGGTCTAGAGCCTCCATTTTTGCACTCAGGTCAAAGTCTCACAGCCCTCTATCATAATCCAGAGTTTTGAGAAGATTGGAGAAACTCAATTTTTCGCCCGAAAATGAAAAAAAACGTAAGGGGTAACACTGTCGTTTTTTTTTCGGGTCGAAATTTTGAGTTTCGATATCTCAGCTCTGGAAGGGTCTAGAGCCTCCATTTTTGCACTCAGGTCAAAGTCTCACAGCCCTCTATCATAATCCAGAGTTTTGAGAAGATTGGAGAAACTCAATTTTTCGCCCGAAAATGAAAAAAAACGTAAGGGGTAACACTGTCGTTTTTTTTTCGGGTCGAAATTTTGAGTTTCGATATCTCAGCTCTGGAAGGGTCTAGAGCCTCCATTTTTGCACTCAGGTCAAAGTCTCACAGCCCTCTATCATAATCCAGAGTTTTGAGAAGATTGGAGAAACTCAATTTTTCGCCCGAAAATGAAAAAAAACGTAAGGGGTAACACTGTCGTTTTTTTTTCGGGTCGAAATTTTGAGTTTCGATATCTCAGCTCTGGAAGGGTCTAGAGCCTCCATTTTTGCACTCAGGTCAAAGTCTCACAGCCCTCTATCATAATCCAGAGTTTTGAGAAGATTGGAGAAACTCAATTTTTCGCCCGAAAATGAAAAAAAACGTAAGGGGTAACACTGTCGTTTTTTTTTCGGGTCGAAATTTTGAGTTTCGATATCTCAGCTCTAGAAGGGTCTAGAGCCTCCATTTTTGCACTCAGGTCAAAGTCTCACAGCCCTCTATCATAATCCAGAGTTTTGAGAAGATTGGAGAAACTCAATTTTTCGCCCGAAAATGAAAAAAAACGTAAGGGGTAACACTGTCGTTTTTTTTTTCGGGTCGAAATTTTGAGTTTCGATATCTCAGCTCTGGAAGGGTCTAGAGCCTCCATTTTTGCACTCAGGTCAAAGTCTCACAGCCCTCTATCATAATCCAGAGTTTTGAGAAGATTGGAGAAACTCAATTTTTCGCCCGAAAATGAAAAAAAACGTAAGGGGTAACACTGTCGTTTTTTTTTCGGGTCGAAATTTTGAGTTTCGATATCTCAGCTCTGGAAGGGTCTAGAGCCTCCATTTTTGCACTCAGGTCAAAGTCTCACAGCCCTCTATCATAATCCAGAGTTTTGAGAAGATTGGAGAAACTCAATTTTTCGCCCGAAAATGAAAAAAAACGTAAGGGGTAACACTGTCGTTTTTTTTTCGGGTCGAAATTTTGAGTTTCGATATCTCAGCTCTGGAAGGGTCTAGAGCCTCCATTTTTGCACTCAGGTCAAAGTCTCACAGCCCTCTATCATAATCCAGAGTTTTGAGAAGATTGGAGAAACTCAATTTTTCGCCCGAAAATGAAAAAAAACGTAAGGGGTAACACTGTCGTTTTTTTTTCGGGTCGAAATTTTGAGTTTCGATATCTCAGCTCTGGAAGGGTCTAGAGCCTCCATTTTTGCACTCAGGTCAAAGTCTCACAGCCCTCTATCATAATCCAGAGTTTTGAGAAGATTGGAGAAACTCAATTTTTCGCCCGAAAATGAAAAAAAACGTAAGGGGTAACACTGTCGTTTTTTTTTCGGGTCGAAATTTTGAGTTTCGATATCTCAGCTCTGGAAGGGTCTAGAGCCTCCATTTTTGCACTCAGGTCAAAGTCTCACAGCCCTCTATCATAATCCAGAGTTTTGAGAAGATTGGAGAAACTCAATTTTTCGCCCGAAAATGAAAAAAAACGTAAGGGGTAACACTGTCGTTTTTTTTTCGGGTCGAAATTTTGAGTTTCGATATCTCAGCTCTGGAAGGGTCTAGAGCCTCCATTTTTGCACTCAGGTCAAAGTCTCACAGCCCTCTATCATAATCCAGAGTTTTGAGAAGATTGGAGAAACTCAATTTTTCGCCCGAAAATGAAAAAAAACGTAAGGGGTAACACTGTCGTTTTTTTTTCGGGTCGAAATTTTGAGTTTCGATATCTCAGCTCTGGAAGGGTCTAGAGCCTCCATTTTTGCACTCAGGTCAAAGTCTCACAGCCCTCTATCATAATCCAGAGTTTTGAGAAGATTGGAGAAACTCAATTTTTCGCCCGAAAATGAAAAAAAACGTAAGGGGTAACACTGTCGTTTTTTTTTCGGGTCGAAATTTTGAGTTTCGATATCTCAGCTCTGGAAGGGTCTAGAGCCTCCATTTTTGCACTCAGGTCAAAGTCTCACAGCCCTCTATCATAATCCAGAGTTTTGAGAAGATTGGAGAAACTCAATTTTTCGCCCGAAAATGAAAAAAAACGTAAGGGGTAACACTGTCGTTTTTTTTCCGGGTGTGAAATTTTGAGTTTCGATATCTCAGCTCTGGAAGGGTCTAGAGCCTCCATTTTTGCACTCAGGTCAAAGTCTCACAGCCCTCTATCATAATCCAGAGTTTTGAGAAGATTGGAGAAACTCAATTTTTCGCCCGAAAATGAAAAAAAACGTAAGGGGTAACACTGTCGTTTTTTTTCCGGGTGTGAAATTTTGAGTTTCGATATCTCAGCTCTGGAAGGGTCTAGAGCCTCCATTTTTGCACTCAGGTCAAAGTCTCACAGCCCTCTATCATAATCCAGAGTTTTGAGAAGATTGGAGAAACTCAATTTTTCGCCCGAAAATGAAAAAAAACGTAAGGGGTAACACTGTCGTTTTTTTTTCGGGTCGAAATTTTGAGTTTCGATATCTCAGCTCTGGAAGGGTCTAGAGCCTCCATTTTTGCACTCAGGTCAAAGTCTCACAGCCCTCTATCATAATCCAGAGTTTTGAGAAGATTGGAGAAACTCAATTTTTCGCCCGAAAATGAAAAAAAACGTAAGGGGTAACACTGTCGTTTTTTTTTCGGGTCGAAATTTTGAAATTCGATATCTCAGCTCTGGAAGGGTCTAGAGCCTCCATTTTTGCACTCAGGTCAAAGTCTCACAGCCCTCTATCATAATCCAGAGTTTTGAGAAGATTGGAGAAACTCAATTTTTCGCCCGAAAATGAAAAAAAACGTAAGGGGTAACACTGTCGTTTTTTTTTCGGGTCGAAATTTTGAAATTCGATATCTCAGCTCTGGAAGGGTCTAGAGCCTCCATTTTTGCACTCAGGTCAAAGTCTCACAGCCCTCTATCATAATCCAGAGTTTTGAGAAGATTGGAGAAACTCAATTTTTCGCCCGAAAATGAAAAAAAACGTAAGGGGTAACACTGTCGTTTTTTTTTCGGGTCGAAATTTTGAAATTCGATATCTCAGCTCTGGAAGGGTCTAGAGCCTCCATTTTTGCACTCAGGTCAAAGTCTCACAGCCCTCTATCATAATCCAGAGTTTTGAGAAGATTGAAGAAACTCAATTTTTCGCCCGAAAATGAAAAAAAACGTAAGGGGTAACACTGTCGTTTTTTTTTCGGGTCGAAATTTTGAGTTTCGATATCTCAGCTCTGGAAGGGTCTAGAGCCTCCATTTTTGCACTCAGGTCAAAGTCTCACAGCCCTCTATCATAATCCAGAGTTTTGAGAAGATTGGAGAAACTCAATTTTTCGCCCGAAAATGAAAAAAAACGTAAGGGGTAACACTGTCGTTTTTTTTTCGGGTCGAAATTTTGAGTTTCGATATCTCAGCTCTGGAAGGGTCTAGAGCCTCAATTTTTGCACTCAGGTCAAAGTCTCACAGCCCTCTATCATAATCCAGAGTTTTGAGAAGATTGGAGAAACTCAATTTTTCGCCCGAAAATGAAAAAAAACGTAAGGGGTAACACTGTCGTTTTTTTTTCGGGTCGAAATTTTGAGTTTCGATATCTCAGCTCTGGAAGGGTCTAGAGCCTCAATTTTTGCACTCAGGTCAAAGTCTCACAGCCCTCTATCATAATCCAGAGTTTTGAGAAGATTGGAGAAACTCAATTTTTCGCCCGAAAATGAAAAAAAAACGTAAGGGGTAACACTGTCGTTTTTTTTTTCGGGTCGAAATTTTGAGTTTCGATATCTCAGCTCTGGAAGGGTCTAGAGCCTCCATTTTTGCACTCAGGTCAAAGTCTCACAGCCCTCTATCATAATCCAGAGTTTTGAGAAGATTGGAGAAACTCAATTTTTCGCCCGAAAACGAAAAAAAACGTAAGGGGTAACACTGTCGTTTTTTTTCCGGGTCGAAATTTTGAGTTTCGATATCTCAGCTCTGGAAGGGTCTAGAGCCTCCATTTTTGCACTCAGGTCAAAGTCTCACAGCCCTCTATCATACTCCAGAGTTTTGAGAAGATTGGAGAAACTCAATTTTTCGCCCGAAAACGAAAAAAAACGTAAGGGGTAACACTGTCGTTTTTTTTCCGGGTCGAAATTTTGAGTTTCGATATCTCAGCTCTGGAAGGGTCTAGAGCCTCAATTTTTGCACTCAGGTCAAAGTCTCACAGCCCTCTATCATAATCCAGAGTTTTGAGAAGATTGGAGAAACTCAATTTTTCGCCCGAAAACGAAAAAAAAACGTAAGGGGTAACACTGTCGTTTTTTTTCGGGTCGAAATTTTGAGTTTCGATATCTCAGCTCTGGAAGGGTCTAGAGCCTCCATTTTTGCACTCAGGTCAAAGTCTCACAGCCCTCTATCATAATCCAGAGTTTTGAGAAGATTGGAGAAACTCAATTTTTCGCCCGAAAACGAAAAAAAAACGTAAGGGGTAACACTGTCGTTTTTTTTCCGGGTCGAAATTTTGAGTTTCGATATCTCAGCTCTGGAAGGGTCTAGAGCCTCCATTTTTGCACTCAGGTCAAAGTCTCACAGCCCTCTATCATAATCCAGAGTTTTGAGAAGATTGGAGAAACTCAATATTTCGCCCGAAAACGAAAAAAAAACGTAAGGGGTAACACTGTCGTTTTTTTTTCGGGTCGAAATTTTGAGTTTCGATATCTCAGCTCTGGAAGGGTCTAGAGCCTCCATTTTTGCACTCAGGTCAAAGTCTCACAGCCCTCTATCATAATCCAGAGTTTTGAGAAGATTGGAGAAACTCAATTTTTCGCCCGAAAATGAAAAAAAACGTAAGGGGTAACACTGTCGTTTTTTTTTCGGGTCGAAATTTTGAGTTTCGATATCTCAGCTCTGGAAGGGTCTAGAGCCTCCATTTTTGCACTCAGGTCAAAGTCTCACAGCCCTCTATCATAATCCAGAGTTTTGAGAAGATTGGAGAAACTCAATTTTTCGCCCGAAAATGAAAAAAAACGTAAGGGGTAACACTGTCGTTTTTTTTTCGGGTCGAAATTTTGAAATTCGATATCTCAGCTCTGGAAGGGTCTAGAGCCTCCATTTTTGCACTCAGGTCAAAGTCTCACAGCCCTCTATCATAATCCAGAGTTTTGAGAAGATTGGAGAAACTCAATTTTTCGCCCGAAAATGAAAAAAAACGTAAGGGGTAACACTGTCGTTTTTTTTTCGGGTCGAAATTTTGAAATTCGATATCTCAGCTCTGGAAGGGTCTAGAGCCTCCATTTTTGCACTCAGGTCAAAGTCTCACAGCCCTCTATCATAATCCAGAGTTTTGAGAAGATTGAAGAAACTCAATTTTTCGCCCGAAAATGAAAAAAAACGTAAGGGGTAACACTGTCGTTTTTTTTTCGGGTCGAAATTTTGAGTTTCGATATCTCAGCTCTGGAAGGGTCTAGAGCCTCCATTTTTGCACTCAGGTCAAAGTCTCACAGCCCTCTATCATAATCCAGAGTTTTGAGAAGATTGGAGAAACTCAATTTTTCGCCCGAAAATGAAAAAAAACGTAAGGGGTAACACTGTCGTTTTTTTTTCGGGTCGAAATTTTGAGTTTCGATATCTCAGCTCTGGAAGGGTCTAGAGCCTCAATTTTTGCACTCAGGTCAAAGTCTCACAGCCCTCTATCATAATCCAGAGTTTTGAGAAGATTGGAGAAACTCAATTTTTCGCCCGAAAATGAAAAAAAACGTAAGGGGTAACACTGTCGTTTTTTTTTCGGGTCGAAATTTTGAGTTTCGATATCTCAGCTCTGGAAGGGTCTAGAGCCTCAATTTTTGCACTCAGGTCAAAGTCTCACAGCCCTCTATCATAATCCAGAGTTTTGAGAAGATTGGAGAAACTCAATTTTTCGCCCGAAAATGAAAAAAAAACGTAAGGGGTAACACTGTCGTTTTTTTTTTCGGGTCGAAATTTTGAGTTTCGATATCTCAGCTCTGGAAGGGTCTAGAGCCTCCATTTTTGCACTCAGGTCAAAGTCTCACAGCCCTCTATCATAATCCAGAGTTTTGAGAAGATTGGAGAAACTCAATTTTTCGCCCGAAAACGAAAAAAAACGTAAGGGGTAACACTGTCGTTTTTTTTCCGGGTCGAAATTTTGAGTTTCGATATCTCAGCTCTGGAAGGGTCTAGAGCCTCCATTTTTGCACTCAGGTCAAAGTCTCACAGCCCTCTATCATACTCCAGAGTTTTGAGAAGATTGGAGAAACTCAATTTTTCGCCCGAAAACGAAAAAAAACGTAAGGGGTAACACTGTCGTTTTTTTTCCGGGTCGAAATTTTGAGTTTCGATATCTCAGCTCTGGAAGGGTCTAGAGCCTCAATTTTTGCACTCAGGTCAAAGTCTCACAGCCCTCTATCATAATCCAGAGTTTTGAGAAGATTGGAGAAACTCAATTTTTCGCCCGAAAACGAAAAAAAAACGTAAGGGGTAACACTGTCGTTTTTTTTCGGGTCGAAATTTTGAGTTTCGATATCTCAGCTCTGGAAGGGTCTAGAGCCTCCATTTTTGCACTCAGGTCAAAGTCTCACAGCCCTCTATCATAATCCAGAGTTTTGAGAAGATTGGAGAAACTCAATTTTTCGCCCGAAAACGAAAAAAAAACGTAAGGGGTAACACTGTCGTTTTTTTTCCGGGTCGAAATTTTGAGTTTCGATATCTCAGCTCTGGAAGGGTCTAGAGCCTCCATTTTTGCACTCAGGTCAAAGTCTCACAGCCCTCTATCATAATCCAGAGTTTTGAGAAGATTGGAGAAACTCAATATTTCGCCCGAAAACGAAAAAAAAACGTAAGGGGTAACACTGTCGTTTTTTTTTCGGGTCGAAATTTTGAGTTTCGATATCTCAGCTCTGGAAGGGTCTAGAGCCTCCATTTTTGCACTCAGGTCAAAGTCTCACAGCCCTCTATCATAATCCAGAGTTTTGAGAAGATTGGAGAAACTCAATTTTTCGCCCGAAAATGAAAAAAAACGTAAGGGGTAACACTGTCGTTTTTTTTTCGGGTCGAAATTTTGAGTTTCGATATCTCAGCTCTGGAAGGGTCTAGAGCCTCCATTTTTGCACTCAGGTCAAAGTCTCACAGCCCTCTATCATAATCCAGAGTTTTGAGAAGATTGGAGAAACTCAATTTTTCGCCCGAAAATGAAAAAAAACGTAAGGGGTAACACTGTCGTTTTTTTTTTCGGGTCGAAATTTTGAGTTTCGATATCTCAGCTCTGGAAGGGTCTAGAGCCTCCATTTTTGCACTCAGGTCAAAGTCTCACAGCCCTCTATCATAATCCAGAGTTTTGAGAAGATTGGAGAAACTCAATTTTTCGCCCGAAAATGAAAAAAAACGTAAGGGGTAACACTGTCGTTTTTTTTTCGGGTCGAAATTTTGAGTTTCGATATCTCAGCTCTGGAAGGGTCTAGAGCCTCCATTTTTGCACTCAGGTCAAAGTCTCACAGCCCTCTATCATAATCCAGAGTTTTGAGAAGATTGGAGAAACTCAATTTTTCGCCCGAAAATGAAAAAAAACGTAAGGGGTAACACTGTCGTTTTTTTTTCGGGTCGAAATTTTGAGTTTCGATATCTCAGCTCTGGAAGGGTCTAGAGCCTCCATTTTTGCACTCAGGTCAAAGTCTCACAGCCCTCTATCATAATCCAGAGTTTTGAAAAGATTGGAGAAACTCAATTTTTCGCCCGAAAATGAAAAAAAACGTAAGGGGTAACACTGTCGTTTTTTTTTTCGGGTCGAAATTTTGAGTTTCGATATCTCAGCTCTGGAAGGGTCTAGAGCCTCCATTTTTGCACTCAGGTCAAAGTCTCACAGCCCTCTATCATAATCCAGAGTTTTGAGAAGATTGGAGAAACTCAATTTTTCGCCCGAAAATGAAAAAAAACGTAAGGGGTAACACTGTCGTTTTTTTTTCGGGTCGAAATTTTGAGTTTCGATATCTCAGCTCTGGAAGGGTCTAGAGCCTCCATTTTTGCACTCAGGTCAAAGTCTCACAGCCCTCTATCATAATCCAGAGTTTTGAGAAGATTGGAGAAACTCAATTTTTCGCCCGAAAATGAAAAAAAAACGTAAGGGGTAACACTGTCGTTTTTTTTTCGGGTCGAAATTTTGAGTTTCGATATCTCAGCTCTGGAAGGGTCTAGAGCCTCCATTTTTGCACTCAGGTCAAAGTCTCACAGCCCTCTATCATAATCCAGAGTTTTGAGAAGATTGGAGAAACTCAATTTTTCGCCCGAAAATGAAAAAAAAACGTAAGGGGTAACACTGTCGTTTTTTTTTCGGGTCGAAATTTTGAGTTTCGATATCTCAGCTCTGGAAGGGTCTAGAGCCTCCATTTTTGCACTCAGGTCAAAGTCTCACAGCCCTCTATCATAATCCAGAGTTTTGAGAAGATTGGAGAAACTCAATTTTTCGCCCGAAAATGAAAAAAAACGTAAGGGGTAACACTGTCGTTTTTTTTTCGGGTCGAAATTTTGAGTTTCGATATCTCAGCTCTGGAAGGGTCTAGAGCCTCCATTTTTGCACTCAGGTCAAAGTCTCACAGCCCTCTATCATAATCCAGAGTTTTGAGAAGATTGGAGAAACTCAATTTTTCGCCCGAAAATGAAAAAAAACGTAAGGGGTAACACTGTCGTTTTTTTTTCGGGTCGAAATTTTGAGTTTCGATATCTCAGCTCTGGAAGGGTCTAGAGCCTCCATTTTTGCACTCAGGTCAAAGTCTCACAGCCCTCTATCATAATCCAGAGTTTTGAGAAGATTGGAGAAACTCAATTTTTCGCCCGAAAATGAAAAAAAACGTAAGGGGTAACACTGTCGTTTTTTTTTCGGGTCGAAATTTTGAGTTTCGATATCTCAGCTCTAGAAGGGTCTAGAGCCTCCATTTTTGCACTCAGGTCAAAGTCTCACAGCCCTCTATCATAATCCAGAGTTTTGAGAAGATTGGAGAAACTCAATTTTTCGCCCGAAAATGAAAAAAAACGTAAGGGGTAACACTGTCGTTTTTTTTTTCGGGTCGAAATTTTGAGTTTCGATATCTCAGCTCTGGAAGGGTCTAGAGCCTCCATTTTTGCACTCAGGTCAAAGTCTCACAGCCCTCTATCATAATCCAGAGTTTTGAGAAGATTGGAGAAACTCAATTTTTCGCCCGAAAATGAAAAAAAACGTAAGGGGTAACACTGTCGTTTTTTTTTCGGGTCGAAATTTTGAGTTTCGATATCTCAGCTCTGGAAGGGTCTAGAGCCTCCATTTTTGCACTCAGGTCAAAGTCTCACAGCCCTCTATCATAATCCAGAGTTTTGAGAAGATTGGAGAAACTCAATTTTTCGCCCGAAAATGAAAAAAAACGTAAGGGGTAACACTGTCGTTTTTTTTTCGGGTCGAAATTTTGAGTTTCGATATCTCAGCTCTGGAAGGGTCTAGAGCCTCCATTTTTGCACTCAGGTCAAAGTCTCACAGCCCTCTATCATAATCCAGAGTTTTGAGAAGATTGGAGAAACTCAATTTTTCGCCCGAAAATGAAAAAAAACGTAAGGGGTAACACTGTCGTTTTTTTTTCGGGTCGAAATTTTGAGTTTCGATATCTCAGCTCTGGAAGGGTCTAGAGCCTCCATTTTTGCACTCAGGTCAAAGTCTCACAGCCCTCTATCATAATCCAGAGTTTTGAGAAGATTGGAGAAACTCAATTTTTCGCCCGAAAATGAAAAAAAACGTAAGGGGTAACACTGTCGTTTTTTTTTCGGGTCGAAATTTTGAGTTTCGATATCTCAGCTCTGGAAGGGTCTAGAGCCTCCATTTTTGCACTCAGGTCAAAGTCTCACAGCCCTCTATCATAATCCAGAGTTTTGAGAAGATTGGAGAAACTCAATTTTTCGCCCGAAAATGAAAAAAAACGTAAGGGGTAACACTGTCGTTTTTTTTTCGGGTCGAAATTTTGAGTTTCGATATCTCAGCTCTGGAAGGGTCTAGAGCCTCCATTTTTGCACTCAGGTCAAAGTCTCACAGCCCTCTATCATAATCCAGAGTTTTGAGAAGATTGGAGAAACTCAATTTTTCGCCCGAAAATGAAAAAAAACGTAAGGGGTAACACTGTCGTTTTTTTTTCGGGTCGAAATTTTGAGTTTCGATATCTCAGCTCTGGAAGGGTCTAGAGCCTCCATTTTTGCACTCAGGTCAAAGTCTCACAGCCCTCTATCATAATCCAGAGTTTTGAGAAGATTGGAGAAACTCAATTTTTCGCCCGAAAATGAAAAAAAACGTAAGGGGTAACACTGTCGTTTTTTTTTCGGGTCGAAATTTTGAGTTTCGATATCTCAGCTCTGGAAGGGTCTAGAGCCTCCATTTTTGCACTCAGGTCAAAGTCTCACAGCCCTCTATCATAATCCAGAGTTTTGAGAAGATTGGAGAAACTCAATTTTTCGCCCGAAAATGAAAAAAAACGTAAGGGGTAACACTGTCGTTTTTTTTCCGGGTGTGAAATTTTGAGTTTCGATATCTCAGCTCTGGAAGGGTCTAGAGCCTCCATTTTTGCACTCAGGTCAAAGTCTCACAGCCCTCTATCATAATCCAGAGTTTTGAGAAGATTGGAGAAACTCAATTTTTCGCCCGAAAATGAAAAAAAACGTAAGGGGTAACACTGTCGTTTTTTTTCCGGGTGTGAAATTTTGAGTTTCGATATCTCAGCTCTGGAAGGGTCTAGAGCCTCCATTTTTGCACTCAGGTCAAAGTCTCACAGCCCTCTATCATAATCCAGAGTTTTGAGAAGATTGGAGAAACTCAATTTTTCGCCCGAAAATGAAAAAAAACGTAAGGGGTAACACTGTCGTTTTTTTTCCGGGTGTGAAATTTTGAGTTTCGATATCTCAGCTCTGGAAGGGTCTAGAGCCTCCATTTTTGCACTCAGGTCAAAGTCTCACAGCCCTCTATCATAATCCAGAGTTTTGAGAAGATTGGAGAAACTCAATTTTTCGCCCGAAAATGAAAAAAAACGTAAGGGGTAACACTGTCGTTTTTTTTTCGGGTCGAAATTTTGAGTTTCGATATCTCAGCTCTGGAAGGGTCTAGAGCCTCCATTTTTGCACTCAGGTCAAAGTCTCACAGCCCTCTATCATAATCCAGAGTTTTGAGAAGATTGGAGAAACTCAATTTTTCGCCCGAAAATGAAAAAAAACGTAAGGGGTAACACTGTCGTTTTTTTTTCGGGTCGAAATTTTGAAATTCGATATCTCAGCTCTGGAAGGGTCTAGAGCCTCCATTTTTGCACTCAGGTCAAAGTCTCACAGCCCTCTATCATAATCCAGAGTTTTGAGAAGATTGGAGAAACTCAATTTTTCGCCCGAAAATGAAAAAAAACGTAAGGGGTAACACTGTCGTTTTTTTTTCGGGTCGAAATTTTGAAATTCGATATCTCAGCTCTGGAAGGGTCTAGAGCCTCCATTTTTGCACTCAGGTCAAAGTCTCACAGCCCTCTATCATAATCCAGAGTTTTGAGAAGATTGAAGAAACTCAATTTTTCGCCCGAAAATGAAAAAAAACGTAAGGGGTAACACTGTCGTTTTTTTTTCGGGTCGAAATTTTGAGTTTCGATATCTCAGCTCTGGAAGGGTCTAGAGCCTCCATTTTTGCACTCAGGTCAAAGTCTCACAGCCCTCTATCATAATCCAGAGTTTTGAGAAGATTGGAGAAACTCAATTTTTCGCCCGAAAATGAAAAAAAACGTAAGGGGTAACACTGTCGTTTTTTTTTCGGGTCGAAATTTTGAGTTTCGATATCTCAGCTCTGGAAGGGTCTAGAGCCTCAATTTTTGCACTCAGGTCAAAGTCTCACAGCCCTCTATCATAATCCAGAGTTTTGAGAAGATTGGAGAAACTCAATTTTTCGCCCGAAAATGAAAAAAAACGTAAGGGGTAACACTGTCGTTTTTTTTTCGGGTCGAAATTTTGAGTTTCGATATCTCAGCTCTGGAAGGGTCTAGAGCCTCAATTTTTGCACTCAGGTCAAAGTCTCACAGCCCTCTATCATAATCCAGAGCTTTGAGAAGATTGGAGAAACTCAATTTTTCGCCCGAAAATGAAAAAAAACGTAAGGGGTAACACTGTCGTTTTTTTTTTCGGGTCGAAATTTTGAGTTTCGATATCTCAGCTCTGGAAGGGTCTAGAGCCTCAATTTTTGCACTCAGGTCAAAGTCTCACAGCCCTCTATCATAATCCAGAGTTTTGAGAAGATTGGAGAAACTCAATTTTTCGCCCGAAAACGAAAAAAAAACGTAAGGGGTAACACTGTCGTTTTTTTTCGGGTCGAAATTTTGAGTTTCGATATCTCAGCTCTGGAAGGGTCTAGAGCCTCCATTTTTGCACTCAGGTCAAAGTCTCACAGCCCTCTATCATAATCCAGAGTTTTGAGAAGATTGGAGAAACTCAATTTTTCGCCCGAAAACGAAAAAAAAACGTAAGGGGTAACACTGTCGTTTTTTTTCCGGGTCGAAATTTTGAGTTTCGATATCTCAGCTCTGGAAGGGTCTAGAGCCTCCATTTTTGCACTCAGGTCAAAGTCTCACAGCCCTCTATCATAATCCAGAGTTTTGAGAAGATTGGAGAAACTCAATATTTCGCCCGAAAACGAAAAAAAAACGTAAGGGGTAACACTGTCGTTTTTTTTTCGGGTCGAAATTTTGAGTTTCGATATCTCAGCTCTGGAAGGGTCTAGAGCCTCCATTTTTGCACTCAGGTCAAAGTCTCACAGCCCTCTATCATAATCCAGAGTTTTGAGAAGATTGGAGAAACTCAATTTTTCGCCCGAAAATGAAAAAAAACGTAAGGGGTAACACTGTCGTTTTTTTTTCGGGTCGAAATTTTGAGTTTCGATATCTCAGCTCTGGAAGGGTCTAGAGCCTCCATTTTTGCACTCAGGTCAAAGTCTCACAGCCCTCTATCATAATCCAGAGTTTTGAGAAGATTGGAGAAACTCAATTTTTCGCCCGAAAATGAAAAAAAACGTAAGGGGTAACACTGTCGTTTTTTTTTTCGGGTCGAAATTTTGAGTTTCGATATCTCAGCTCTGGAAGGGTCTAGAGCCTCCATTTTTGCACTCAGGTCAAAGTCTCACAGCCCTCTATCATAATCCAGAGTTTTGAGAAGATTGGAGAAACTCAATTTTTCGCCCGAAAATGAAAAAAAACGTAAGGGGTAACACTGTCGTTTTTTTTTCGGGTCGAAATTTTGAGTTTCGATATCTCAGCTCTGGAAGGGTCTAGAGCCTCCATTTTTGCACTCAGGTCAAAGTCTCACAGCCCTCTATCATAATCCAGAGTTTTGAGAAGATTGGAGAAACTCAATTTTTCGCCCGAAAATGAAAAAAAACGTAAGGGGTAACACTGTCGTTTTTTTTTCGGGTCGAAATTTTGAGTTTCGATATCTCAGCTCTGGAAGGGTCTAGAGCCTCCATTTTTGCACTCAGGTCAAAGTCTCACAGCCCTCTATCATAATCCAGAGTTTTGAAAAGATTGGAGAAACTCAATTTTTCGCCCGAAAATGAAAAAAAACGTAAGGGGTAACACTGTCGTTTTTTTTTTCGGGTCGAAATTTTGAGTTTCGATATCTCAGCTCTGGAAGGGTCTAGAGCCTCCATTTTTGCACTCAGGTCAAAGTCTCACAGCCCTCTATCATAATCCAGAGTTTTGAGAAGATTGGAGAAACTCAATTTTTCGCCCGAAAATGAAAAAAAACGTAAGGGGTAACACTGTCGTTTTTTTTTCGGGTCGAAATTTTGAGTTTCGATATCTCAGCTCTGGAAGGGTCTAGAGCCTCCATTTTTGCACTCAGGTCAAAGTCTCACAGCCCTCTATCATAATCCAGAGTTTTGAGAAGATTGGAGAAACTCAATTTTTCGCCCGAAAATGAAAAAAAAACGTAAGGGGTAACACTGTCGTTTTTTTTTCGGGTCGAAATTTTGAGTTTCGATATCTCAGCTCTGGAAGGGTCTAGAGCCTCCATTTTTGCACTCAGGTCAAAGTCTCACAGCCCTCTATCATAATCCAGAGTTTTGAGAAGATTGGAGAAACTCAATTTTTCGCCCGAAAATGAAAAAAAAACGTAAGGGGTAACACTGTCGTTTTTTTTTCGGGTCGAAATTTTGAGTTTCGATATCTCAGCTCTGGAAGGGTCTAGAGCCTCCATTTTTGCACTCAGGTCAAAGTCTCACAGCCCTCTATCATAATCCAGAGTTTTGAGAAGATTGGAGAAACTCAATTTTTCGCCCGAAAATGAAAAAAAACGTAAGGGGTAACACTGTCGTTTTTTTTTCGGGTCGAAATTTTGAGTTTCGATATCTCAGCTCTGGAAGGGTCTAGAGCCTCCATTTTTGCACTCAGGTCAAAGTCTCACAGCCCTCTATCATAATCCAGAGTTTTGAGAAGATTGGAGAAACTCAATTTTTCGCCCGAAAATGAAAAAAAACGTAAGGGGTAACACTGTCGTTTTTTTTTCGGGTCGAAATTTTGAGTTTCGATATCTCAGCTCTGGAAGGGTCTAGAGCCTCCATTTTTGCACTCAGGTCAAAGTCTCACAGCCCTCTATCATAATCCAGAGTTTTGAGAAGATTGGAGAAACTCAATTTTTCGCCCGAAAATGAAAAAAAACGTAAGGGGTAACACTGTCGTTTTTTTTTCGGGTCGAAATTTTGAGTTTCGATATCTCAGCTCTAGAAGGGTCTAGAGCCTCCATTTTTGCACTCAGGTCAAAGTCTCACAGCCCTCTATCATAATCCAGAGTTTTGAGAAGATTGGAGAAACTCAATTTTTCGCCCGAAAATGAAAAAAAACGTAAGGGGTAACACTGTCGTTTTTTTTTTCGGGTCGAAATTTTGAGTTTCGATATCTCAGCTCTGGAAGGGTCTAGAGCCTCCATTTTTGCACTCAGGTCAAAGTCTCACAGCCCTCTATCATAATCCAGAGTTTTGAGAAGATTGGAGAAACTCAATTTTTCGCCCGAAAATGAAAAAAAACGTAAGGGGTAACACTGTCGTTTTTTTTTCGGGTCGAAATTTTGAGTTTCGATATCTCAGCTCTGGAAGGGTCTAGAGCCTCCATTTTTGCACTCAGGTCAAAGTCTCACAGCCCTCTATCATAATCCAGAGTTTTGAGAAGATTGGAGAAACTCAATTTTTCGCCCGAAAATGAAAAAAAACGTAAGGGGTAACACTGTCGTTTTTTTTTCGGGTCGAAATTTTGAGTTTCGATATCTCAGCTCTGGAAGGGTCTAGAGCCTCCATTTTTGCACTCAGGTCAAAGTCTCACAGCCCTCTATCATAATCCAGAGTTTTGAGAAGATTGGAGAAACTCAATTTTTCGCCCGAAAATGAAAAAAAACGTAAGGGGTAACACTGTCGTTTTTTTTTCGGGTCGAAATTTTGAGTTTCGATATCTCAGCTCTGGAAGGGTCTAGAGCCTCCATTTTTGCACTCAGGTCAAAGTCTCACAGCCCTCTATCATAATCCAGAGTTTTGAGAAGATTGGAGAAACTCAATTTTTCGCCCGAAAATGAAAAAAAACGTAAGGGGTAACACTGTCGTTTTTTTTTCGGGTCGAAATTTTGAGTTTCGATATCTCAGCTCTGGAAGGGTCTAGAGCCTCCATTTTTGCACTCAGGTCAAAGTCTCACAGCCCTCTATCATAATCCAGAGTTTTGAGAAGATTGGAGAAACTCAATTTTTCGCCCGAAAATGAAAAAAAACGTAAGGGGTAACACTGTCGTTTTTTTTTCGGGTCGAAATTTTGAGTTTCGATATCTCAGCTCTGGAAGGGTCTAGAGCCTCCATTTTTGCACTCAGGTCAAAGTCTCACAGCCCTCTATCATAATCCAGAGTTTTGAGAAGATTGGAGAAACTCAATTTTTCGCCCGAAAATGAAAAAAAACGTAAGGGGTAACACTGTCGTTTTTTTTTCGGGTCGAAATTTTGAGTTTCGATATCTCAGCTCTGGAAGGGTCTAGAGCCTCCATTTTTGCACTCAGGTCAAAGTCTCACAGCCCTCTATCATAATCCAGAGTTTTGAGAAGATTGGAGAAACTCAATTTTTCGCCCGAAAATGAAAAAAAACGTAAGGGGTAACACTGTCGTTTTTTTTTCGGGTCGAAATTTTGAGTTTCGATATCTCAGCTCTGGAAGGGTCTAGAGCCTCCATTTTTGCACTCAGGTCAAAGTCTCACAGCCCTCTATCATAATCCAGAGTTTTGAGAAGATTGGAGAAACTCAATTTTTCGCCCGAAAATGAAAAAAAACGTAAGGGGTAACACTGTCGTTTTTTTTCCGGGTGTGAAATTTTGAGTTTCGATATCTCAGCTCTGGAAGGGTCTAGAGCCTCCATTTTTGCACTCAGGTCAAAGTCTCACAGCCCTCTATCATAATCCAGAGTTTTGAGAAGATTGGAGAAACTCAATTTTTCGCCCGAAAATGAAAAAAAACGTAAGGGGTAACACTGTCGTTTTTTTTCCGGGTGTGAAATTTTGAGTTTCGATATCTCAGCTCTGGAAGGGTCTAGAGCCTCCATTTTTGCACTCAGGTCAAAGTCTCACAGCCCTCTATCATAATCCAGAGTTTTGAGAAGATTGGAGAAACTCAATTTTTCGCCCGAAAATGAAAAAAAACGTAAGGGGTAACACTGTCGTTTTTTTTCCGGGTGTGAAATTTTGAGTTTCGATATCTCAGCTCTGGAAGGGTCTAGAGCCTCCATTTTTGCACTCAGGTCAAAGTCTCACAGCCCTCTATCATAATCCAGAGTTTTGAGAAGATTGGAGAAACTCAATTTTTCGCCCGAAAATGAAAAAAAACGTAAGGGGTAACACTGTCGTTTTTTTTTCGGGTCGAAATTTTGAGTTTCGATATCTCAGCTCTGGAAGGGTCTAGAGCCTCCATTTTTGCACTCAGGTCAAAGTCTCACAGCCCTCTATCATAATCCAGAGTTTTGAGAAGATTGGAGAAACTCAATTTTTCGCCCGAAAATGAAAAAAAACGTAAGGGGTAACACTGTCGTTTTTTTTTCGGGTCGAAATTTTGAAATTCGATATCTCAGCTCTGGAAGGGTCTAGAGCCTCCATTTTTGCACTCAGGTCAAAGTCTCACAGCCCTCTATCATAATCCAGAGTTTTGAGAAGATTGGAGAAACTCAATTTTTCGCCCGAAAATGAAAAAAAACGTAAGGGGTAACACTGTCGTTTTTTTTTCGGGTCGAAATTTTGAAATTCGATATCTCAGCTCTGGAAGGGTCTAGAGCCTCCATTTTTGCACTCAGGTCAAAGTCTCACAGCCCTCTATCATAATCCAGAGTTTTGAGAAGATTGAAGAAACTCAATTTTTCGCCCGAAAATGAAAAAAAACGTAAGGGGTAACACTGTCGTTTTTTTTTCGGGTCGAAATTTTGAGTTTCGATATCTCAGCTCTGGAAGGGTCTAGAGCCTCCATTTTTGCACTCAGGTCAAAGTCTCACAGCCCTCTATCATAATCCAGAGTTTTGAGAAGATTGGAGAAACTCAATTTTTCGCCCGAAAATGAAAAAAAACGTAAGGGGTAACACTGTCGTTTTTTTTTCGGGTCGAAATTTTGAGTTTCGATATCTCAGCTCTGGAAGGGTCTAGAGCCTCAATTTTTGCACTCAGGTCAAAGTCTCACAGCCCTCTATCATAATCCAGAGTTTTGAGAAGATTGGAGAAACTCAATTTTTCGCCCGAAAATGAAAAAAAACGTAAGGGGTAACACTGTCGTTTTTTTTTCGGGTCGAAATTTTGAGTTTCGATATCTCAGCTCTGGAAGGGTCTAGAGCCTCAATTTTTGCACTCAGGTCAAAGTCTCACAGCCCTCTATCATAATCCAGAGCTTTGAGAAGATTGGAGAAACTCAATTTTTCGCCCGAAAATGAAAAAAAACGTAAGGGGTAACACTGTCGTTTTTTTTTTCGGGTCGAAATTTTGAGTTTCGATATCTCAGCTCTGGAAGGGTCTAGAGCCTCAATTTTTGCACTCAGGTCAAAGTCTCACAGCCCTCTATCATAATCCAGAGTTTTGAGAAGATTGGAGAAACTCAATTTTTCGCCCGAAAATGAAAAAAAACGTAAGGGGTAACACTGTCGTTTTTTTTTCGGGTCGAAATTTTGAGTTTCGATATCTCAGCTCTGGAAGGGTCTAGAGCCTCCATTTTTGCACTCAGGTCAAAGTCTCACAGCCCTCTATCATAATCCAGAGTTTTGAGAAGATTGGAGAAACTCAATTTTTCGCCCGAAAATGAAAAAAAACGTAAGGGGTAACACTGTCGTTTTTTTTTCGGGTCGAAATTTTGAGTTTCGATATCTCAGCTCTGGAAGGGTCTAGAGCCTCCATTTTTGCACTCAGGTCAAAGTCTCACAGCCCTCTATCATAATCCAGAGTTTTGAGAAGATTGGAGAAACTCAATTTTTCGCCCGAAAATGAAAAAAAACGTAAGGGGTAACACTGTCGTTTTTTTTTCGGGTCGAAATTTTGAGTTTCGATATCTCAGCTCTGGAAGGGTCTAGAGCCTCCATTTTTGCACTCAGGTCAAAGTCTCACAGCCCTCTATCATAATCCAGAGTTTTGAGAAGATTGGAGAAACTCAATTTTTCGCCCGAAAATGAAAAAAAACGTAAGGGGTAACACTGTCGTTTTTTTTTCGGGTCGAAATTTTGAGTTTCGATATCTCAGCTCTGGAAGGGTCTAGAGCCTCCATTTTTGCACTCAGGTCAAAGTCTCACAGCCCTCTATCATAATCCAGAGTTTTGAGAAGATTGGAGAAACTCAATTTTTCGCCCGAAAATGAAAAAAAACGTAAGGGGTAACACTGTCGTTTTTTTTTCGGGTCGAAATTTTGAGTTTCGATATCTCAGCTCTAGAAGGGTCTAGAGCCTCCATTTTTGCACTCAGGTCAAAGTCTCACAGCCCTCTATCATAATCCAGAGTTTTGAGAAGATTGGAGAAACTCAATTTTTCGCCCGAAAATGAAAAAAAACGTAAGGGGTAACACTGTCGTTTTTTTTTCGGGTCGAAATTTTGAGTTTCGATATCTCAGCTCTGGAAGGGTCTAGAGCCTCCATTTTTGCACTCAGGTCAAAGTCTCACAGCCCTCTATCATAATCCAGAGTTTTGAGAAGATTGGAGAAACTCAATTTTTCGCCCGAAAATGAAAAAAAACGTAAGGGGTAACACTGTCGTTTTTTTTTCGGGTCGAAATTTTGAGTTTCGATATCTCAGCTCTGGAAGGGTCTAGAGCCTCCATTTTTGCACTCAGGTCAAAGTCTCACAGCCCTCTATCATAATCCAGAGTTTTGAGAAGATTGGAGAAACTCAATTTTTCGCCCGAAAATGAAAAAAAACGTAAGGGGTAACACTGTCGTTTTTTTTTCGGGTCGAAATTTTGAGTTTCGATATCTCAGCTCTGGAAGGGTCTAGAGCCTCCATTTTTGCACTCAGGTCAAAGTCTCACAGCCCTCTATCATAATCCAGAGTTTTGAGAAGATTGGAGAAACTCAATTTTTCGCCCGAAAATGAAAAAAAACGTAAGGGGTAACACTGTCATTTTTTTCGGGTCGAAATTTTGAGTTTCGATATCTCAGCTCTGGAAGGGTCTAGAGCCTCCATTTTTGCACTCAGGTCAAAGTCTCACAGCCCTCTATCATAATCCAGAGTTTTGAGAAGATTGGAGAAACTCAATTTTTCGCCCGAAAATGAAAAAAAACGTAAGGGGTAACACTGTCGTTTTTTTTTCGGGTCGAAATTTTGAGTTTCGATATCTCAGCTCTGGAAGGGTCTAGAGCCTCCATTTTTGCACTCAGGTCAAAGTCTCACAGCCCTCTATCATAATCCAGAGTTTTGAGAAGATTGGAGAAACTCAATTTTTCGCCCGAAAATGAAAAAAAACGTAAGGGGTAACACTGTCGTTTTTTTTTCGGGTCGAAATTTTGAGTTTCGATATCTCAGCTCTGGAAGGGTCTAGAGCCTCCATTTTTGCACTCAGGTCAAAGTCTCACAGCCCTCTATCATAATCCAGAGTTTTGAGAAGATTGGAGAAACTCAATTTTTCGCCCGAAAATGAAAAAAAACGTAAGGGGTAACACTGTCGTTTTTTTTTCGGGTCGAAATTTTGAGTTTCGATATCTCAGCTCTGGAAGGGTCTAGAGCCTCCATTTTTGCACTCAGGTCAAAGTCTCACAGCCCTCTATCATAATCCAGAGTTTTGAGAAGATTGGAGAAACTCAATTTTTCGCCCGAAAATGAAAAAAAACGTAAGGGGTAACACTGTCGTTTTTTTTTCGGGTCGAAATTTTGAGTTTCGATATCTCAGCTCTGGAAGGGTCTAGAGCCTCCATTTTTGCACTCAGGTCAAAGTCTCACAGCCCTCTATCATAATCCAGAGTTTTGAGAAGATTGGAGAAACTCAATTTTTCGCCCGAAAATGAAAAAAAACGTAAGGGGTAACACTGTCGTTTTTTTTTCGGGTCGAAATTTTGAGTTTCGATATCTCAGCTCTGGAAGGGTCTAGAGCCTCCATTTTTGCACTCAGGTCAAAGTCTCACAGCCCTCTATCATAATCCAGAGTTTTGAGAAGATTGGAGAAACTCAATTTTTCGCCCGAAAATGAAAAAAAACGTAAGGGGTAACACTGTCGTTTTTTTTCCGGGTGTGAAATTTTGAGTTTCGATATCTCAGCTCTGGAAGGGTCTAGAGCCTCCATTTTTGCACTCAGGTCAAAGTCTCACAGCCCTCTATCATAATCCAGAGTTTTGAGAAGATTGGAGAAACTCAATTTTTCGCCCGAAAATGAAAAAAAACGTAAGGGGTAACACTGTCGTTTTTTTTTCGGGTCGAAATTTTGAGTTTCGATATCTCAGCTCTGGAAGGGTCTAGAGCCTCCATTTTTGCACTCAGGTCAAAGTCTCACAGCCCTCTATCATAATCCAGAGTTTTGAGAAGATTGGAGAAACTCAATTTTTCGCCCGAAAATGAAAAAAAACGTAAGGGGTAACACTGTCGTTTTTTTTTCGGGTCGAAATTTTGAAATTCGATATCTCAGCTCTGGAAGGGTCTAGAGCCTCCATTTTTGCACTCAGGTCAAAGTCTCACAGCCCTCTATCATAATCCAGAGTTTTGAGAAGATTGGAGAAACTCAATTTTTCGCCCGAAAATGAAAAAAAACGTAAGGGGTAACACTGTCGTTTTTTTTTCGGGTCGAAATTTTGAAATTCGATATCTCAGCTCTGGAAGGGTCTAGAGCCTCCATTTTTGCACTCAGGTCAAAGTCTCACAGCCCTCTATCATAATCCAGAGTTTTGAGAAGATTGGAGAAACTCAATTTTTCGCCCGAAAATGAAAAAAAACGTAAGGGGTAACACTGTCGTTTTTTTTTCGGGTCGAAATTTTGAAATTCGATATCTCAGCTCTGGAAGGGTCTAGAGCCTCCATTTTTGCACTCAGGTCAAAGTCTCACAGCCCTCTATCATAATCCAGAGTTTTGAGAAGATTGAAGAAACTCAATTTTTCGCCCGAAAATGAAAAAAAACGTAAGGGGTAACACTGTCGTTTTTTTTTCGGGTCGAAATTTTGAGTTTCGATATCTCAGCTCTGGAAGGGTCTAGAGCCTCCATTTTTGCACTCAGGTCAAAGTCTCACAGCCCTCTATCATAATCCAGAGTTTTGAGAAGATTGGAGAAACTCAATTTTTCGCCCGAAAATGAAAAAAAACGTAAGGGGTAACACTGTCGTTTTTTTTTCGGGTCGAAATTTTGAGTTTCGATATCTCAGCTCTGGAAGGGTCTAGAGCCTCAATTTTTGCACTCAGGTCAAAGTCTCACAGCCCTCTATCATAATCCAGAGTTTTGAGAAGATTGGAGAAACTCAATTTTTCGCCCGAAAATGAAAAAAAACGTAAGGGGTAACACTGTCGTTTTTTTTTCGGGTCGAAATTTTGAGTTTCGATATCTCAGCTCTGGAAGGGTCTAGAGCCTCAATTTTTGCACTCAGGTCAAAGTCTCACAGCCCTCTATCATAATCCAGAGCTTTGAGAAGATTGGAGAAACTCAATTTTTCGCCCGAAAATGAAAAAAAAACGTAAGGGGTAACACTGTCGTTTTTTTTTTCGGGTCGAAATTTTGAGTTTCGATATCTCAGCTCTGGAAGGGTCTAGAGCCTCCATTTTTGCACTCAGGTCAAAGTCTCACAGCCCTCTATCATAATCCAGAGTTTTGAGAAGATTGGAGAAACTCAATTTTTCGCCCGAAAATGAAAAAAAACGTAAGGGGTAACACTGTCGTTTTTTTTTCGGGTCGAAATTTTGAGTTTCGATATCTCAGCTCTGGAAGGGTCTAGAGCCTCCATTTTTGCACTCAGGTCAAAGTCTCACAGCCCTCTATCATAATCCAGAGTTTTGAGAAGATTGGAGAAACTCAATTTTTCGCCCGAAAATGAAAAAAAACGTAAGGGGTAACACTGTCGTTTTTTTTTCGGGTCGAAATTTTGAGTTTCGATATCTCAGCTCTGGAAGGGTCTAGAGCCTCCATTTTTGCACTCAGGTCAAAGTCTCACAGCCCTCTATCATAATCCAGAGTTTTGAGAAGATTGGAGAAACTCAATTTTTCGCCCGAAAATGAAAAAAAACGTAAGGGGTAACACTGTCGTTTTTTTTTCGGGTCGAAATTTTGAGTTTCGATATCTCAGCTCTGGAAGGGTCTAGAGCCTCCATTTTTGCACTCAGGTCAAAGTCTCACAGCCCTCTATCATAATCCAGAGTTTTGAGAAGATTGGAGAAACTCAATTTTTCGCCCGAAAATGAAAAAAAACGTAAGGGGTAACACTGTCGTTTTTTTTTCGGGTCGAAATTTTGAGTTTCGATATCTCAGCTCTGGAAGGGTCTAGAGCCTCCATTTTTGCACTCAGGTCAAAGTCTCACAGCCCTCTATCATAATCCAGAGTTTTGAGAAGATTGGAGAAACTCAATTTTTCGCCCGAAAATGAAAAAAAACGTAAGGGGTAACACTGTCGTTTTTTTTCCGGGTCGAAATTTTGAGTTTCGATATCTCAGCTCTGGAAGGGTCTAGAGCCTCCATTTTTGCACTCAGGTCAAAGTCTCACAGCCCTCTATCATAATCCAGAGTTTTGAGAAGATTGGAGAAACTCAATTTTTCGCCCGAAAATGAAAAAAAACGTAAGGGGTAACACTGTCGTTTTTTTTTCGGGTCGAAATTTTGAGTTTCGATATCTCAGCTCTGGAAGGGTCTAGAGCCTCCATTTTTGCACTCAGGTCAAAGTCTCACAGCCCTCTATCATAATCCAGAGTTTTGAGAAGATTGGAGAAACTCAATTTTTCGCCCGAAAATGAAAAAAAACGTAAGGGGTAACACTGTCGTTTTTTTTTCGGGTCGAAATTTTGAGTTTCGATATCTCAGCTCTGGAAGGGTCTAGAGCCTCCATTTTTGCACTCAGGTCAAAGTCTCACAGCCCTCTATCATAATCCAGAGTTTTGAGAAGATTGGAGAAACTCAATTTTTCGCCCGAAAATGAAAAAAAAACGTAAGGGGTAACACTGTCGTTTTTTTTTTCGGGTCGAAATTTTGAGTTTCGATATCTCAGCTCTGGAAGGGTCTAGAGCCTCCATTTTTGCACTCAGGTCAAAGTCTCACAGCCCTCTATCATAATCCAGAGTTTTGAGAAGATTGGAGAAACTCAATTTTTCGCCCGAAAATGAAAAAAAACGTAAGGGGTAACACTGTCGTTTTTTTTTCGGGTCGAAATTTTGAGTTTCGATATCTCAGCTCTGGAAGGGTCTAGAGCCTCCATTTTTGCACTCAGGTCAAAGTCTCACAGCCCTCTATCATAATCCAGAGTTTTGAGAAGATTGGAGAAACTCAATTTTTCGCCTGAAAATGAAAAAAAACGTAAGGGGTAACACTGTCGTTTTTTTTTCGGGTCGAAATTTTGAGTTTCGATATCTCAGCTCTGGAAGGGTCTAGAGCCTCCATTTTTGCACTCAGGTCAAAGTCTCACAGCCCTCTATCATAATCCAGAGTTTTGAGAAGATTGGAGAAACTCAATTTTTCGCCCGAAAATGAAAAAAAAAACGTAAGGGGTAACACTGTCGTTTTTTTTTCGGGTCGAAATTTTGAGTTTCGATATCTCAGCTCTGGAAGGGTCTAGAGCCTCCATTTTTGCACTCAGGTCAAAGTCTCACAGCCCTCTATCATAATCCAGAGTTTTGAGAAGATTGGAGAAACTCAATTTTTCGCCCGAAAATGAAAAAAAAAACGTAAGGGGTAACACTGTCGTTTTTTTTTCGGGTCGAAATTTTGAGTTTCGATATCTCAGCTCTGGAAGGGTCTAGAGCCTCCATTTTTGCACTCAGGTCAAAGTCTCACAGCCCTCTATCATAATCCAGAGTTTTGAGAAGATTGGAGAAACTCAATTTTTCGCCCGAAAATGAAAAAAAACGTAAGGGGTAACACTGTCGTTTTTTTTTCGGGTCGAAATTTTGAGTTTCGATATCTCAGCTCTGGAAGGGTCTAGAGCCTCCATTTTTGCACTCAGGTCAAAGTCTCACAGCCCTCTATCATAATCCAGAGTTTTGAGAAGATTGGAGAAACTCAATTTTTCGCCCGAAAATGAAAAAAAACGTAAGGGGTAACACTGTCGTTTTTTTTTCGGGTCGAAATTTTGAGTTTCGATATCTCAGCTCTGGAAGGGTCTAGAGCCTCCATTTTTGCACTCAGGTCAAAGTCTCACAGCCCTCTATCATAATCCAGAGTTTTGAGAAGATTGGAGAAACTCAATTTTTCGCCCGAAAATGAAAAAAAACGTAAGGGGTAACACTGTCGTTTTTTTTTCGGGTCGAAATTTTGAGTTTCGATATCTCAGCTCTGGAAGGGTCTAGAGCCTCCATTTTTGCACTCAGGTCAAAGTCTCACAGCCCTCTATCATAATCCAGAGTTTTGAGAAGATTGGAGAAACTCAATTTTTCGCCCGAAAATGAAAAAAAACGTAAGGGGTAACACTGTCGTTTTTTTTTCGGGTCGAAATTTTGAGTTTCGATATCTCAGCTCTGGAAGGGTCTAGAGCCTCCATTTTTGCACTCAGGTCAAAGTCTCACAGCCCTCTATCATAATCCAGAGTTTTGAGAAGATTGGAGAAACTCAATTTTTCGCCCGAAAATGAAAAAAAACGTAAGGGGTAACACTGTCGTTTTTTTTTTCGGGTCGAAATTTTGAGTTTCGATATCTCAGCTCTGGAAGGGTCTAGAGCCTCCATTTTTGCACTCAGGTCAAAGTCTCACAGCCCTCTATCATAATCCAGAGTTTTGAGAAGATTGGAGAAACTCAATTTTTCGCCCGAAAATGAAAAAAAACGTAAGGGGTAACACTGTCGTTTTTTTTTCGGGTCGAAATTTTGAGTTTCGATATCTCAGCTCTGGAAGGGTCTAGAGCCTCCATTTTTGCACTCAGGTCAAAGTCTCACAGCCCTCTATCATAATCCAGAGTTTTGAGAAGATTGGAGAAACTCAATTTTTCGCCCGAAAATGAAAAAAAACGTAAGGGGTAACACTGTCGTTTTTTTTTCGGGTCGAAATTTTGAGTTTCGATATCTCAGCTCTGGAAGGGTCTAGAGCCTCCATTTTTGCACTCAGGTCAAAGTCTCACAGCCCTCTATCATAATCCAGAGTTTTGAGAAGATTGGAGAAACTCAATTTTTCGCCCGAAAATGAAAAAAAACGTAAGGGGTAACACTGTCGTTTTTTTTTCGGGTCGAAATTTTGAGTTTCGATATCTCAGCTCTGGAAGGGTCTAGAGCCTCCATTTTTGCACTCAGGTCAAAGTCTCACAGCCCTCTATCATAATCCAGAGTTTTGAGAAGATTGGAGAAACTCAATTTTTCGCCCGAAAATGAAAAAAAACGTAAGGGGTAACACTGTCGTTTTTTTTTCGGGTCGAAATTTTGAGTTTCGATATCTCAGCTCTGGAAGGGTCTAGAGCCTCCATTTTTGCACTCAGGTCAAAGTCTCACAGCCCTCTATCATAATCCAGAGTTTTGAGAAGATTGGAGAAACTCAATTTTTCGCCCGAAAATGAAAAAAAACGTAAGGGGTAACACTGTCGTTTTTTTTTTCGGGTCGAAATTTTGAGTTTCGATATCTCAGCTCTGGAAGGGTCTAGAGCCTCCATTTTTGCACTCAGGTCAAAGTCTCACAGCCCTCTATCATAATCCAGAGTTTTGAGAAGATTGGAGAAACTCAATTTTTCGCCCGAAAATGAAAAAAAACGTAAGGGGTAACACTGTCGTTTTTTTTTTCGGGTCGAAATTTTGAGTTTCGATATCTCAGCTCTGGAAGGGTCTAGAGCCTCCATTTTTGCACTCAGGTCAAAGTCTCACAGCCCTCTATCATAATCCAGAGTTTTGAGAAGATTGGAGAAACTCAATTTTTCGCCCGAAAATGAAAAAAAACGTAAGGGGTAACACTGTCGTTTTTTTTTCGGGTCGAAATTTTGAGTTTCGATATCTCAGCTCTGGAAGGGTCTAGAGCCTCCATTTTTGCACTCAGGTCAAAGTCTCACAGCCCTCTATCATAATCCAGAGTTTTGAGAAGATTGGAGAAACTCAATTTTTCGCCCGAAAATGAAAAAAAACGTAAGGGGTAACACTGTCGTTTTTTTTTCGGGTCGAAATTTTGAGTTTCGATATCTCAGCTCTGGAAGGGTCTAGAGCCTCCATTTTTGCACTCAGGTCAAAGTCTCACAGCCCTCTATCATAATCCAGAGTTTTGAGAAGATTGGAGAAACTCAATTTTTCGCCCGAAAATGAAAAAAAACGTAAGGGGTAACACTGTCGTTTTTTTTTTCGGGTCGAAATTTTGAGTTTCGATATCTCAGCTCTGGAAGGGTCTAGAGCCTCCATTTTTGCACTCAGGTCAAAGTCTCACAGCCCTCTATCATAATCCAGAGTTTTGAGATGATTGGAGAAACTCAATTTTTCGCCCGAAAATGAAAAAAAACGTAAGGGGTAACACTGTCGTTTTTTTTTCGGGTCGAAATTTTGAGTTTCGATATCTCAGCTCTGGAAGGGTCTAGAGCCTCCATTTTTGCACTCAGGTCAAAGTCTCACAGCCCTCTATCATAATCCAGAGTTTTGAGAAGATTGGAGAAACTCAATTTTTCGCCCGAAAATGAAAAAAAACGTAAGGGGTAACACTGTCGTTTTTTTTTCGGGTCGAAATTTTGAGTTTCGATATCTCAGCTCTGGAAGGGTCTAGAGCCTCCATTTTTGCACTCAGGTCAAAGTCTCACAGCCCTCTATCATAATCCAGAGTTTTGAGAAGATTGAAGAAACTCAATTTTTCGCCCGAAAATGAAAAAAAAACGTAAGGGGTAACACTGTCGTTTTTTTTTCGGGTCGAAATTTTGAGTTTCGATATCTCAGCTCTGGAAGGGTCTAGAGCCTCCATTTTTGCACTCAGGTCAAAGTCTCACAGCCCTCTATCATAATCCAGAGTTTTGAGAAGATTGGAGAAACTCAATTTTTCGCCCGAAAATGAAAAAAAACGTAAGGGGTAACACTGTCGTTTTTTTTTCGGGTCGAAATTTTGAGTTTCGATATCTCAGCTCTGGAAGGGTCTAGAGCCTCCATTTTTGCACTCAGGTCAAAGTCTCACAGCCCTCTATCATAATCCAGAGTTTTGAGAAGATTGGAGAAACTCAATTTTTCGCCCGAAAATGAAAAAAAACGTAAGGGGTAACACTGTCGTTTTTTTTTCGGGTCGAAATTTTGAGTTTCGATATCTCAGCTCTGGAAGGGTCTAGAGCCTCCATTTTTGCACTCAGGTCAAAGTCTCACAGCCCTGTATCATAATCCAGAGTTTTGAGAAGATTGGAGAAACTCAATTTTTCGCCCGAAAATGAAAAAAAACGTAAGGGGTAACACTGTCGTTTTTTTTTCGGGTCGAAATTTTGAGTTTCGATATCTCAGCTCTGGAAGGGTCTAGAGCCTCCATTTTTGCACCCAGGTCAAAGTCTCACAGCCCTCTATCATAATCCAGAGTTTTGAGAAGATTGGAGAAACTCAATTTTTCGCCCGAAAATGAAAAAAAAACGTAAGGGGTAACACTGTCGTTTTTTTTTCGGGTCGAAATTTTGAGTTTCGATATCTCAGCTCTGGAAGGGTCTAGAGCCTCCATTTTTGCACTCAGGTCAAAGTCTCACAGCCCTCTATCATAATCCAGAGTTTTGAGAAGATTGGAGAAACTCAATTTTTCGCCCGAAAATGAAAAAAAAACGTAAGGGGTAACACTGTCGTTTTTTTTTCGGGTCGAAATTTTGAGTTTCGATATCTCAGCTCTGGAAGGGTCTAGAGCCTCCATTTTTGCACTCAGGTCAAAGTCTCACAGCCCTCTATCATAATCCAGAGTTTTGAGAAGATTGGAGAAACTCAATTTTTCGCCCGAAAATGAAAAAAAACGTAAGGGGTAACACTGTCGTTTTTTTTCGGGTCGAAATTTTGAGTTTCGATATCTCAGCTCTGGAAGGGTCTAGAGCCTCCATTTTTGCACTCAGGTCAAAGTCTCACAGCCCTCTATCATAATCCAGAGTTTTGAGAAGATTGGAGAAACTCAATTTTTCGCCCGAAAATGAAAAAAAACGTAAGGGGTAACACTGTCGGGTTTTTTTCGGGTCGAAATTTTGAGTTTCGATATCTCAGCTCTGGAAGGGTCTAGAGCCTCCATTTTTGCACTCAGGTCAAAGTCTCACAGCCCTCTATCATAATCCAGAGTTTTGAGAAGATTGGAGAAACTCAATTTTTCGCCCGAAAATGAAAAAAAACGTAAGGGGTAACACTGTCGTTTTTTTTTCGGGTCGAAATTTTGAGTTTCGATATCTCAGCTCTGGAAGGGTCTAGAGCCTCCATTTTTGCACTCAGGTCAAAGTCTCACAGCCCTCTATCATAATCCAGAGTTTTGAGAAGATTGGAGAAACTCAATTTTTCGCCCGAAAATGAAAAAAAACGTAAGGGGTAACACTGTCGTTTTTTTTTCGGGTCGAAATTTTGAGTTTCGATATCTCAGCTCTGGAAGGGTCTAGAGCCTCCATTTTTGCACTCAGGTCAAAGTCTCACAGCCCTCTATCATAATCCAGAGTTTTGAGAAGATTGGAGAAACTCAATTTTTCGCCCGAAAATGAAAAAAAACGTAAGGGGTAACACTGTCGTTTTTTTTTCGGGTCGAAATTTTGAGTTTCGATATCTCAGCTCTGGAAGGGTCTAGAGCCTCCATTTTTGCACTCAGGTCAAAGTCTCACAGCCCTCTATCATAATCCAGAGTTTTGAGAAGATTGGAGAAACTCAATTTTTCGCCCGAAAATGAAAAAAAACGTAAGGGGTAACACTGTCGTTTTTTTTTCGGGTCGAAATTTTGAGTTTCGATATCTCAGCTCTGGAAGGGTCTAGAGCCTTCATTTTTGCACTCAGGTCAAAGTCTCACAGCCCTCTATCATAATCCAGAGTTTTGAGAAGATTGGAGAAACTCAATTTTTCGCCCGAAAATGAAAAAAAACGTAAGGGGTAACACTGTCGTTTTTTTTTCGGGTCGAAATTTTGAGTTTCGATATCTCAGCTCTGGAAGGGTCTAGAGCCTCCATTTTTGCACTCAGGTCAAAGTCTCACAGCTCTCTATCATAATCCAGAGTTTTGAGAAGATTGGAGAAACTCAATTTTTCGCCCGAAAATGAAAAAAAACGTAAGGGGTAACACTGTCGTTTTTTTTTCGGGTCGAAATTTTGAGTTTCGATATCTCAGCTCTGGAAGGGTCTAGAGCCTCCATTTTTGCACTCAGGTCAAAGTCTCACAGCCCTCTATCATAATCCAGAGTTTTGAGAAGATTGGAGAAACTCAATTTTTCGCCCGAAAATGAAAAAAAACGTAAGGGGTAACACTGTCGTTTTTTTTTCGGGTCGAAATTTTGAGTTTCGATATCTCAGCTCTGGAAGGGTCTAGAGCCTCCATTTTTGCACTCAGGTCAAAGTCTCACAGCCCTCTATCATAATCCAGAGTTTTGAGAAGATTGGAGAAACTCAATTTTTCGCCCGAAAATGAAAAAAAACGTAAGGGGTAACACTGTCGTTTTTTTTTCGGGTCGAAATTTTGAGTTTCGATATCTCAGCTCTGGAAGGGTCTAGAGCCTCCATTTTTGCACTCAGGTCAAAGTCTCACAGCCCTCTATCATAATCCAGAGTTTTGAGAAGATTGGAGAAACTCAATTTTTCGCCCGAAAATGAAAAAAAACGTAAGGGGTAACACTGTCGTTTTTTTTTCGGGTCGAAATTTTGAGTTTCGATATCTCAGCTCTGGAAGGGTCTAGAGCCTCCATTTTTGCACTCAGGTCAAAGTCTCACAGCCCTCTATCATAATCCAGAGTTTTGAGATGATTGGAGAAACTCAATTTTTCGCCCGAAAATGAAAAAAAACGTAAGGGGTAACACTGTCGTTTTTTTTTTCGGGTCGAAATTTTGAGTTTCGATATCTCAGCTCTGGAAGGGTCTAGAGCCTCCATTTTTGCACTCAGGTCAAAGTCTCACAGCCCTCTATCATAATCCAGAGTTTTGAGAAGATTGGAGAAACTCAATTTTTCGCCCGAAAATGAAAAAAAACGTAAGGGGTAACACTGTCGTTTTTTTTCGGGTCGAAATTTTGAGTTTCGATATCTCAGCTCTGGAAGGGTCTAGAGCCTCCATTTTTGCACTCAGGTCAAAGTCTCACAGCCCTCTATCATAATCCAGAGTTTTGAGAAGATTGAAGAAACTCAATTTTTCGCCCGAAAATGAAAAAAAACGTAAGGGGTAACACTGTCGTTTTTTTTCCGGGTGTGAAATTTTGAGTTTCGATATCTCAGCTCTGGAAGGGTCTAGAGCCTCCATTTTTGCACTCAGGTCAAAGTCTCACAGCCCTCTATCATAATCCAGAGTTTTGAGAAGATTGAAGAAACTCAATTTTTCGCCCGAAAATGAAAAAAAACGTAAGGGGTAACACTGTCGTTTTTTTTTCGGGTCGAAATTTTGAGTTTCGATATCTCAGCTCTGGAAGGGTCTAGAGCCTCCATTTTTGCACTCAGGTCAAAGTCTCATAGCCCTCTATCATAATCCAGAGTTTTGAGAAGATTGGAGAAACTCAATTTTTCGCCCGAAAATGAAAAAAAACGTAAGGGGTAACACTGTCGTTTTTTTTTCGGGTCGAAATTTTGAGTTTCGATATCTCAGCTCTGGAAGGGTCTAGAGCCTCCATTTTTGCACTCAGGTCAAAGTCTCACAGCCCTCTATCATAATCCAGAGTTTTGAGAAGATTGGAGAAACTCAATTTTTCGCCCGAAAATGAAAAAAAACGTAAGGGGTAACACTGTCGTTTTTTTTTCGGGTCGAAATTTTGAGTTTCGATATCTCAGCTCTGGAAGGGTCTAGAGCCTCCATTTTTGCACTCAGGTCAAAGTCTCACAGCCCTCTATCATAATCCAGAGTTTTGAGAAGATTGGAGAAACTCAATTTTTCGCCCGAAAATGAAAAAAAAACGTAAGGGGTAACACTGTCGTTTTTTTTTCGGGTCGAAATTTTGAGTTTCGATATCTCAGCTCTGGAAGGGTCTAGAGCCTCCATTTTTGCACTCAGGTCAAAGTCTCACAGCCCTCTATCATAATCCAGAGTTTTGAGAAGATTGGAGAAACTCAATTTTTCGCCCGAAAATGAAAAAAAACGTAAGGGGTAACACTGTCGTTTTTTTTTCGGGTCGAAATTTTGAGTTTCGATATCTCAGCTCTGGAAGGGTCTAGAGCCTCCATTTTTGCACTCAGGTCAAAGTCTCACAGCCCTCTATCATAATCCAGAGTTTTGAGAAGATTGGAGAAACTCAATTTTTCGCCCGAAAATGAAAAAAAACGTAAGGGGTAACACTGTCGTTTTTTTTTCGGGTCGAAATTTTGAGTTTCGATATCTCAGCTCTGGAAGGGTCTAGAGCCTCCATTTTTGCACTCAGGTCAAAGTCTCACAGCCCTCTATCATAATCCAGAGTTTTGAGAAGATTGGAGAAACTCAATTTTTCGCCCGAAAATGAAAAAAAACGTAAGGGGTAACACTGTCGGGTTTTTTTCGGGTCGAAATTTTGAGTTTCGATATCTCAGCTCTGGAAGGGTCTAGAGCCTCCATTTTTGCACTCAGGTCAAAGTCTCACAGCCCTCTATCATAATCCAGAGTTTTGAGAAGATTGGAGAAACTCAATTTTTCGCCCGAAAATGAAAAAAAACGTAAGGGGTAACACTGTCGTTTTTTTTTCGGGTCGAAATTTTGAGTTTCGATATCTCAGCTCTGGAAGGGTCTAGAGCCTCCATTTTTGCACTCAGGTCAAAGTCTCACAGCCCTCTATCATAATCCAGAGTTTTGAGAAGATTGGAGAAACTCAATTTTTCGCCCGAAAATGAAAAAAAACGTAAGGGGTAACACTGTCGTTTTTTTTTCGGGTCGAAATTTTGAGTTTCGATATCTCAGCTCTGGAAGGGTCTAGAGCCTCCATTTTTGCACTCAGGTCAAAGTCTCACAGCCCTCTATCAGAATCCAGAGTTTTGAGAAGATTGGAGAAACTCAATTTTTCGCCCGAAAATGAAAAAAAACGTAAGGGGTAACACTGTCGTTTTTTTTTTCGGGTCGAAATTTTGAGTTTCGATATCTCAGCTCTGGAAGGGTCTAGAGCCTCCATTTTTGCACTCAGGTCAAAGTCTCACAGCCCTCTATCATAATCCAGAGTTTTGAGAAGATTGGAGAAACTCAATTTTTCGCCCGAAAATGAAAAAAAACGTAAGGGGTAACACTGTCGTTTTTTTTTCGGGTCGAAATTTTGAGTTTCGATATCTCAGCTCTGGAAGGGTCTAGAGCCTCCATTTTTGCACTCAGGTCAAAGTCTCACAGCCCTCTATCATAATCCAGAGTTTTGAGAAGATTGGAGAAACTCAATTTTTCGCCCGAAAATGAAAAAAAACGTAAGGGGTAACACTGTCGTTTTTTTTTCGGGTCGAAATTTTGAGTTTCGATATCTCAGCTCTGGAAGGGTCTAGAGCCTCCATTTTTGCACTCAGGTCAAAGTCTCACAGCCCTCTATCATAATCCAGAGTTTTGAGAAGATTGGAGAAACTCAATTTTTCGCCCGAAAATGAAAAAAAAACGTAAGGGGTAACACTGTCGTTTTTTTTTCGGGTCGAAATTTTGAGTTTCGATATCTCAGCTCTGGAAGGGTCTAGAGCCTCCATTTTTGCACTCAGGTCAAAGTCTCACAGCCCTCTATCATAATCCAGAGTTTTGAGAAGATTGGAGAAACTCAATTTTTCGCCCGAAAATGAAAAAAACCGTAAGGGGTAACACTGTCGTTTTTTTTTCGGGTCGAAATTTTGAGTTTCGATATCTCAGCTCTGGAAGGGTCTAGAGCCTCCATTTTTGCACTCAGGTCAAAGTCTCACAGCCCTCTATCATAATCCAGAGTTTTGAGAAGATTGGAGAAACTCAATTTTTCGCCCGAAAATGAAAAAAAACGTAAGGGGTAACACTGTCGTTTTTTTTTCGGGTCGAAATTTTGAGTTTCGATATCTCAGCTCTGGAAGGGTCTAGAGCCTCCATTTTTGCACTCAGGTCAAAGTCTCACAGCCCTCTATCATAATCCAGAGTTTTGAGAAGATTGGAGAAACTCAATTTTTCGCCCGAAAATGAAAAAAAACGTAAGGGGTAACACTGTCGTTTTTTTTTCGGGTCGAAATTTTGAGTTTCGATATCTCAGCTCTGGAAGGGTCTAGAGCCTCCATTTTTGCACTCAGGTCAAAGTCTCACAGCCCTCTATCATAATCCAGAGTTTTGAGAAGATTGGAGAAACTCAATTTTTCGCCCGAAAATGAAAAAAAACGTAAGGGGTAACACTGTCGTTTTTTTTTCGGGTCGAAATTTTGAGTTTCGATATCTCAGCTCTAGAAGGGTCTAGAGCCTCCATTTTTTCACTCAGGTCAAAGTTTCACAGCCCTCTATCATAATCCAGAGTTTTGAGAAGATTGGAGAAACTCAATTTTTCGCCCGAAAATGAAAAAAAACGTAAGGGGTAACACTGTCGTTTTTTTTTTCGGGTCGAAATTTTGAGTTTCGATATCTCAGCTCTGGAAGGGTCTAGAGCCTCCATTTTTGCACTCAGGTCAAAGTCTCACAGCCCTCTATCATAATCCAGAGTTTTGAGAAGATTGGAGAAACTCAATTTTTCGCCCGAAAATGAAAAAAAACGTAAGGGGTAACACTGTCGTTTTTTTTTCGGGTCGAAATTTTGAGTTTCGATATCTCAGCTCTGGAAGGGTCTAGAGCCTCCATTTTTGCACTCAGGTCAAAGTCTCACAGCCCTCTATCATAATCCAGAGTTTTGAGAAGATTGGAGAAACTCAATTTTTCGCCCGAAAATGAAAAAAAACGTAAGGGGTAACACTGTCGTTTTTTTTTCGGGTCGAAATTTTGAGTTTCGATATCTCAGCTCTGGAAGGGTCTAGAGCCTCCATTTTTGCACTCAGGTCAAAGTCTCACAGCCCTCTATCATAATCCAGAGTTTTGAGAAGATTGGAGAAACTCAATTTTTCGCCCGAAAATGAAAAAAAACGTAAGGGGTAACACTGTCGTTTTTTTTTCGGGTCGAAATTTTGAGTTTCGATATCTCAGCTCTGGAAGGGTCTAGAGCCTCCATTTTTGCACTCAGGTCAAAGTCTCACAGCCCTCTATCATAATCCAGAGTTTTGAGAAGATTGGAGAAACTCAATTTTTCGCCCGAAAATGAAAAAAAACGTAAGGGGTAACACTGTCGTTTTTTTTTCGGGTCGAAATTTTGAGTTTCGATATCTCAGCTCTGGAAGGGTCTAGAGCCTCCATTTTTGCACTCAGGTCAAAGTCTCACAGCCCTCTATCATAATCCAGAGTTTTGAGAAGATTGGAGAAACTCAATTTTTCGCCCGAAAATGAAAAAAAACGTAAGGGGTAACACTGTCGTTTTTTTTTCGGGTCGAAATTTTGAGTTTCGATATCTCAGCTCTGGAAGGGTCTAGAGCCTCCATTTTTGCACTCAGGTCAAAGTCTCACAGCCCTCTATCATAATCCAGAGTTTTGAGAAGATTGGAGAAACTCAATTTTTCGCCCGAAAATGAAAAAAAACGTAAGGGGTAACACTGTCGTTTTTTTTTCGGGTCGAAATTTTGAGTTTCGATATCTCAGCTCTGGAAGGGTCTAGAGCCTCCATTTTTGCACTCAGGTCAAAGTCTCACAGCCCTCTATCATAATCCAGAGTTTTGAGAAGATTGGAGAAACTCAATTTTTCGCCCGAAAATGAAAAAAAACATAAGGGGTAACACTGTCGTTTTTTTTTCGGGTCGAAATTTTGAGTTTCGATATCTCAGCTCTGGAAGGGTCTAGAGCCTCCATTTTTGCACTCAGGTCAAAGTCTCACAGCCCTCTATCATAATCCAGAGTTTTGAGAAGATTGGAGAAACTCAATTTTTCGCCCGAAAATGAAAAAAAACGTAAGGGGTAACACTGTCGTTTTTTTTCCGGGTGTGAAATTTTGAGTTTCGATATCTCAGCTCTGGAAGGGTCTAGAGCCTCCATTTTTGCACTCAGGTCAAAGTCTCACAGCCCTCTATCATAATCCAGAGTTTTGAGAAGATTGGAGAAACTCAATTTTTCGCCCGAAAATGAAAAAAAACGTAAGGGGTAACACTGTCGTTTTTTTTCCGGGTGTGAAATTTTGAGTTTCGATATCTCAGCTCTGGAAGGGTCTAGAGCCTCCATTTTTGCACTCAGGTCAAAGTCTCACAGCCCTCTATCATAATCCAGAGTTTTGAGAAGATTGGAGAAACTCAATTTTTCGCCCGAAAATGAAAAAAAACGTAAGGGGTAACACTGTCGTTTTTTTTTCGGGTCGAAATTTTGAGTTTCGATATCTCAGCTCTGGAAGGGTCTAGAGCCTCCATTTTTGCACTCAGGTCAAAGTCTCACAGCCCTCTATCATAATCCAGAGTTTTGAGAAGATTGGAGAAACTCAATTTTTCGCCCGAAAATGAAAAAAAACGTAAGGGGTAACACTGTCGTTTTTTTTTCGGGTCGAAATTTTGAAATTCGATATCTCAGCTCTGGAAGGGTCTAGAGCCTCCATTTTTGCACTCAGGTCAAAGTCTCACAGCCCTCTATCATAATCCAGAGTTTTGAGAAGATTGGAGAAACTCAATTTTTCGCCCGAAAATGAAAAAAAACGTAAGGGGTAACACTGTCGTTTTTTTTTCGGGTCGAAATTTTGAAATTCGATATCTCAGCTCTGGAAGGGTCTAGAGCCTCCATTTTTGCACTCAGGTCAAAGTCTCACAGCCCTCTATCATAATCCAGAGTTTTGAGAAGATTGAAGAAACTCAATTTTTCGCCCGAAAATGAAAAAAAACGTAAGGGGTAACACTGTCGTTTTTTTTTCGGGTCGAAATTTTGAGTTTCGATATCTCAGCTCTGGAAGGGTCTAGAGCCTCCATTTTTGCACTCAGGTCAAAGTCTCACAGCCCTCTATCATAATCCAGAGTTTTGAGAAGATTGGAGAAACTCAATTTTTCGCCCGAAAATGAAAAAAAACGTAAGGGGTAACACTGTCGTTTTTTTTTCGGGTCGAAATTTTGAGTTTCGATATCTCAGCTCTGGAAGGGTCTAGAGCCTCAATTTTTGCACTCAGGTCAAAGTCTCACAGCCCTCTATCATAATCCAGAGTTTTGAGAAGATTGGAGAAACTCAATTTTTCGCCCGAAAATGAAAAAAAACGTAAGGGGTAACACTGTCGTTTTTTTTTCGGGTCGAAATTTTGAGTTTCGATATCTCAGCTCTGGAAGGGTCTAGAGCCTCAATTTTTGCACTCAGGTCAAAGTCTCACAGCCCTCTATCATAATCCAGAGTTTTGAGAAGATTGGAGAAACTCAATTTTTCGCCCGAAAATGAAAAAAAAACGTAAGGGGTAACACTGTCGTTTTTTTTTTCGGGTCGAAATTTTGAGTTTCGATATCTCAGCTCTGGAAGGGTCTAGAGCCTCCATTTTTGCACTCAGGTCAAAGTCTCACAGCCCTCTATCATAATCCAGAGTTTTGAGAAGATTGGAGAAACTCAATTTTTCGCCCGAAAACGAAAAAAAACGTAAGGGGTAACACTGTCGTTTTTTTTCCGGGTCGAAATTTTGAGTTTCGATATCTCAGCTCTGGAAGGGTCTAGAGCCTCCATTTTTGCACTCAGGTCAAAGTCTCACAGCCCTCTATCATAATCCAGAGTTTTGAGAAGATTGGAGAAACTCAATTTTTCGCCCGAAAACGAAAAAAAACGTAAGGGGTAACACTGTCGTTTTTTTTCCGGGTCGAAATTTTGAGTTTCGATATCTCAGCTCTGGAAGGGTCTAGAGCCTCAATTTTTGCACTCAGGTCAAAGTCTCACAGCCCTCTATCATAATCCAGAGTTTTGAGAAGATTGGAGAAACTCAATTTTTCGCCCGAAAACGAAAAAAAAACGTAAGGGGTAACACTGTCGTTTTTTTTCGGGTCGAAATTTTGAGTTTCGATATCTCAGCTCTGGAAGGGTCTAGAGCCTCCATTTTTGCACTCAGGTCAAAGTCTCACAGCCCTCTATCATAATCCAGAGTTTTGAGAAGATTGGAGAAACTCAATTTTTCGCCCGAAAACGAAAAAAAAACGTAAGGGGTAACACTGTCGTTTTTTTTCCGGGTCGAAATTTTGAGTTTCGATATCTCAGCTCTGGAAGGGTCTAGAGCCTCCATTTTTGCACTCAGGTCAAAGTCTCACAGCCCTCTATCATAATCCAGAGTTTTGAGAAGATTGGAGAAACTCAATATTTCGCCCGAAAACGAAAAAAAAACGTAAGGGGTAACACTGTCGTTTTTTTTTCGGGTCGAAATTTTGAGTTTCGATATCTCAGCTCTGGAAGGGTCTAGAGCCTCCATTTTTGCACTCAGGTCAAAGTCTCACAGCCCTCTATCATAATCCAGAGTTTTGAGAAGATTGGAGAAACTCAATTTTTCGCCCGAAAATGAAAAAAAACGTAAGGGGTAACACTGTCGTTTTTTTTTCGGGTCGAAATTTTGAGTTTCGATATCTCAGCTCTGGAAGGGTCTAGAGCCTCCATTTTTGCACTCAGGTCAAAGTCTCACAGCCCTCTATCAGAATCCAGAGTTTTGAGAAGATTGGAGAAACTCAATTTTTCGCCCGAAAATGAAAAAAAACGTAAGGGGTAACACTGTCGTTTTTTTTCCGGGTCGAAATTTTGAGTTTCGATATCTCAGCTCTGGAAGGGTCTAGAGCCTCCATTTTTGCACTCAGGTCAAAGTCTCACAGCCCTCTATCATAATCCAGAGTTTTGAGAAGATTGGAGAAACTCAATTTTTCGCCCGAAAATGAAAAAAAACGTAAGGGGTAACACTGTCGTTTTTTTTCCGGGTCGAAATTTTGAGTTTCGATATCTCAGCTCTGGAAGGGTCTAGAGCCTCCATTTTTGCACTCAGGTCAAAGTCTCACAGCCCTCTATCAGAATCCAGAGTTTTGAGAAGATTGGAGAAACTCAATTTTTCGCCCGAAAATGAAAAAAAACGTAAGGGGTAACACTGTCGTTTTTTTTCCGGGTCGAAATTTTGAGTTTCGATATCTCAGCTCTGGAAGGGTCTAGAGCCTCCATTTTTGCACTCAGGTCAAAGTCTCACAGCCCTCTATCATAATCCAGAGTTTTGAGAAGATTGGAGAAACTCAATTTTTCACCCGAAAATGAAAAAAAAACGTAAGGGGTAACACTGTCGTTTTTTTTTCGGGTCGAAATTTTGAGTTTCGATATCTCAGCTCTGGAAGGGTCTAGAGCCTCCATTTTTGCACTCAGGTCAAAGTCTCACAGCCCTCTATCATAATCCAGAGTTTTGAGAAGATTGGAGAAACTCAATTTTTCGCCCGAAAATGAAAAAAAACGTAAGGGGTAACACTGTCGTTTTTTTTTCGGGTCGAAATTTTGAGTTTCGATATCTCAGCTCTGGAAGGGTCTAGAGCCTCCATTTTTGCACTCAGGTCAAAGTCTCACAGCCCTCTATCATAATCCAGAGTTTTGAGAAGATTGGAGAAACTCAATTTTTCGCCCGAAAATGAAAAAAAAACGTAAGGGGTAACACTGTCGTTTTTTTTTCGGGTCGAAATTTTGAGTTTCGATATCTCAGCTCTGGAAGGGTCTAGAGCCTCCATTTTTGCACTCAGGTCAAAGTCTCACAGCCCTCTATCATAATCCAGAGTTTTGAGAAGATTGGAGAAACTCAATTTTTCGCCCGAAAATGAAAAAAAACGTAAGGGGTAACACTGTCGTTTTTTTTTCGGGTCGAAATTTTGAGTTTCGATATCTCAGCTCTGGAAGGGTCTAGAGCCTCCATTTTTGCACTCAGGTCAAAGTCTCACAGCCCTCTATCATAATCCAGAGTTTTGAGAAGATTGGAGAAACTCAATTTTTCGCCCGAAAATGAAAAAAAACGTAAGGGGTAACACTGTCGTTTTTTTTTCGGGTCGAAATTTTGAGTTTCGATATCTCAGCTCTGGAAGGGTCTAGAGCCTCCATTTTTGCACTCAGGTCAAAGTCTCACAGCCCTCTATCATAATCCAGAGTTTTGAGAAGATTGGAGAAACTCAATTTTTCGCCCGAAAATGAAAAAAAACGTAAGGGGTAACACTGTCGTTTTTTTTTCGGGTCGAAATTTTGAGTTTCGATATCTCAGCTCTGGAAGGGTCTAGAGCCTCCATTTTTGCACTCAGGTCAAAGTCTCACAGCCCTCTATCATAATCCAGAGTTTTGAGAAGATTGGAGAAACTCAATTTTTCGCCCGAAAATGAAAAAAAACGTAAGGGGTAACACTGTCGTTTTTTTTTCGGGTCGAAATTTTGAGTTTCGATATCTCAGCTCTAGAAGGGTCTAGAGCCTCCATTTTTTCACTCAGGTCAAAGTCTCACAGCCCTCTATCATAATCCAGAGTTTTGAGAAGATTGGAGAAACTCAATTTTTCGCCCGAAAATGAAAAAAAACGTAAGGGGTAACACTGTCGTTTTTTTTTTCGGGTCGAAATTTTGAGTTTCGATATCTCAGCTCTGGAAGGGTCTAGAGCCTCCATTTTTGCACTCAGGTCAAAGTCTCACAGCCCTCTATCATAATCCAGAGTTTTGAGAAGATTGGAGAAACTCAATTTTTCGCCCGAAAATGAAAAAAAACGTAAGGGGTAACACTGTCGTTTTTTTTTCGGGTCGAAATTTTGAGTTTCGATATCTCAGCTCTGGAAGGGTCTAGAGCCTCCATTTTTGCACTCAGGTCAAAGTCTCACAGCCCTCTATCATAATCCAGAGTTTTGAGAAGATTGGAGAAACTCAATTTTTCGCCCGAAAATGAAAAAAAACGTAAGGGGTAACACTGTCATTTTTTTTTCGGGTCGAAATTTTGAGTTTCGATATCTCAGCTCTGGAAGGGTCTAGAGCCTCCATTTTTGCACTCAGGTCAAAGTCTCACAGCCCTCTATCATAATCCAGAGTTTTGAGAAGATTGGAGAAACTCAATTTTTCGCCCGAAAATGAAAAAAAACGTAAGGGGTAACACTGTCGTTTTTTTTTCGGGTCGAAATTTTGAGTTTCGATATCTCAGCTCTGGAAGGGTCTAGAGCCTCCATTTTTGCACTCAGGTCAAAGTCTCACAGCCCTCTATCATAATCCAGAGTTTTGAGAAGATTGGAGAAACTCAATTTTTCGCCCGAAAATGAAAAAAAACGTAAGGGGTAACACTGTCGTTTTTTTTTCGGGTCGAAATTTTGAGTTTCGATATCTCAGCTCTGGAAGGGTCTAGAGCCTCCATTTTTGCACTCAGGTCAAAGTCTCACAGCCCTCTATCATAATCCAGAGTTTTGAGAAGATTGGAGAAACTCAATTTTTCGCCCGAAAATGAAAAAAAACGTAAGGGGTAACACTGTCGTTTTTTTTTCGGGTCGAAATTTTGAGTTTCGATATCTCAGCTCTGGAAGGGTCTAAAGCCTCCATTTTTGCACTCAGGTCAAAGTCTCACAGCCCTCTATCATAATCCAGAGTTTTGAGAAGATTGGAGAAACTCAATTTTTCGCCCGAAAATGAAAAAAAACGTAAGGGGTAACACTGTCGTTTTTTTTTCGGGTCGAAATTTTGAGTTTCGATATCTCAGCTCTGGAAGGGTCTAGAGCCTCCATTTTTGCACTCAGGTCAAAGTCTCACAGCCCTCTATCATAATCCAGAGTTTTGAGAAGATTGGAGAAACTCAATTTTTCGCCCGAAAATGAAAAAAAACGTAAGGGGTAACACTGTCGTTTTTTTTTCGGGTCGAAATTTTGAGTTTCGATATCTCAGCTCTGGAAGGGTCTAGAGCCTCCATTTTTGCACTCAGGTCAAAGTCTCACAGCCCTCTATCATAATCCAGAGTTTTGAGAAGATTGGAGAAACTCAATTTTTCGCCCGAAAATGAAAAAAAACGTAAGGGGTAACACTGTCGTTTTTTTTTCGGGTCGAAATTTTGAGTTTCGATATCTCAGCTCTGGAAGGGTCTAGAGCCTCCATTTTTGCACTCAGGTCAAAGTCTCACAGCCCTCTATCATAATCCAGAGTTTTGAGAAGATTGGAGAAACTCAATTTTTCGCCCGAAAATGAAAAAAAACGTAAGGGGTAACACTGTCGTTTTTTTTCCGGGTGTGAAATTTTGAGTTTCGATATCTCAGCTCTGGAAGGGTCTAGAGCCTCCATTTTTGCACTCAGGTCAAAGTCTCACAGCCCTCTATCATAATCCAGAGTTTTGAGAAGATTGGAGAAACTCAATTTTTCGCCCGAAAATGAAAAAAAACGTAAGGGGTAACACTGTCGTTTTTTTTCCGGGTGTGAAATTTTGAGTTTCGATATCTCAGCTCTGGAAGGGTCTAGAGCCTCCATTTTTGCACTCAGGTCAAAGTCTCACAGCCCTCTATCATAATCCAGAGTTTTGAGAAGATTGGAGAAACTCAATTTTTCGCCCGAAAATGAAAAAAAACGTAAGGGGTAACACTGTCGTTTTTTTTTCGGGTCGAAATTTTGAGTTTCGATATCTCAGCTCTGGAAGGGTCTAGAGCCTCCATTTTTGCACTCAGGTCAAAGTCTCACAGCCCTCTATCATAATCCAGAGTTTTGAGAAGATTGGAGAAACTCAATTTTTCGCCCGAAAATGAAAAAAAACGTAAGGGGTAACACTGTCGTTTTTTTTTTCGGGTCGAAATTTTGAAATTCGATATCTCAGCTCTGGAAGGGTCTAGAGCCTCCATTTTTGCACTCAGGTCAAAGTCTCACAGCCCTCTATCATAATCCAGAGTTTTGAGAAGATTGGAGAAACTCAATTTTTCGCCCGAAAATGAAAAAAAACGTAAGGGGTAACACTGTCGTTTTTTTTTCGGGTCGAAATTTTGAAATTCGATATCTCAGCTCTGGAAGGGTCTAGAGCCTCCATTTTTGCACTCAGGTCAAAGTCTCACAGCCCTCTATCATAATCCAGAGTTTTGAGAAGATTGAAGAAACTCAATTTTTCGCCCGAAAATGAAAAAAAACGTAAGGGGTAACACTGTCGTTTTTTTTTCGGGTCGAAATTTTGAGTTTCGATATCTCAGCTCTGGAAGGGTCTAGAGCCTCCATTTTTGCACTCAGGTCAAAGTCTCACAGCCCTCTATCATAATCCAGAGTTTTGAGAAGATTGGAGAAACTCAATTTTTCGCCCGAAAATGAAAAAAAACGTAAGGGGTAACACTGTCGTTTTTTTTTCGGGTCGAAATTTTGAGTTTCGATATCTCAGCTCTGGAAGGGTCTAGAGCCTCAATTTTTGCACTCAGGTCAAAGTCTCACAGCCCTCTATCATAATCCAGAGTTTTGAGAAGATTGGAGAAACTCAATTTTTCGCCCGAAAATGAAAAAAAACGTAAGGGGTAACACTGTCGTTTTTTTTTCGGGTCGAAATTTTGAGTTTCGATATCTCAGCTCTGGAAGGGTCTAGAGCCTCAATTTTTGCACTCAGGTCAAAGTCTCACAGCCCTCTATCATAATCCAGAGTTTTGAGAAGATTGGAGAAACTCAATTTTTCGCCCGAAAATGAAAAAAAAACGTAAGGGGTAACACTGTCGTTTTTTTTTTCGGGTCGAAATTTTGAGTTTCGATATCTCAGCTCTGGAAGGGTCTAGAGCCTCCATTTTTGCACTCAGGTCAAAGTCTCACAGCCCTCTATCATAATCCAGAGTTTTGAGAAGATTGGAGAAACTCAATTTTTCGCCCGAAAACGAAAAAAAACGTAAGGGGTAACACTGTCGTTTTTTTTCCGGGTCGAAATTTTGAGTTTCGATATCTCAGCTCTGGAAGGGTCTAGAGCCTCCATTTTTGCACTCAGGTCAAAGTCTCACAGCCCTCTATCATAATCCAGAGTTTTGAGAAGATTGGAGAAACTCAATTTTTCGCCCGAAAACGAAAAAAAACGTAAGGGGTAACACTGTCGTTTTTTTTCCGGGTCGAAATTTTGAGTTTCGATATCTCAGCTCTGGAAGGGTCTAGAGCCTCAATTTTTGCACTCAGGTCAAAGTCTCACAGCCCTCTATCATAATCCAGAGTTTTGAGAAGATTGGAGAAACTCAATTTTTCGCCCGAAAACGAAAAAAAAACGTAAGGGGTAACACTGTCGTTTTTTTTCGGGTCGAAATTTTGAGTTTCGATATCTCAGCTCTGGAAGGGTCTAGAGCCTCCATTTTTGCACTCAGGTCAAAGTCTCACAGCCCTCTATCATAATCCAGAGTTTTGAGAAGATTGGAGAAACTCAATTTTTCGCCCGAAAACGAAAAAAAACGTAAGGGGTAACACTGTCGTTTTTTTTCCGGGTCGAAATTTTGAGTTTCGATATCTCAGCTCTGGAAGGGTCTAGAGCCTCAATTTTTGCACTCAGGTCAAAGTCTCACAGCCCTCTATCATAATCCAGAGTTTTGAGAAGATTGGAGAAACTCAATTTTTCGCCCGAAAACGAAAAAAAAACGTAAGGGGTAACACTGTCGTTTTTTTTCGGGTCGAAATTTTGAGTTTCGATATCTCAGCTCTGGAAGGGTCTAGAGCCTCCATTTTTGCACTCAGGTCAAAGTCTCACAGCCCTCTATCATAATCCAGAGTTTTGAGAAGATTGGAGAAACTCAATATTTCGCCCGAAAACGAAAAAAAAACGTAAGGGGTAACACTGTCGTTTTTTTTTCGGGTCGAAATTTTGAGTTTCGATATCTCAGCTCTGGAAGGGTCTAGAGCCTCCATTTTTGCACTCAGGTCAAAGTCTCACAGCCCTCTATCATAATCCAGAGTTTTGAGAAGATTGGAGAAACTCAATTTTTCGCCCGAAAATGAAAAAAAACGTAAGGGGTAACACTGTCGTTTTTTTTTCGGGTCGAAATTTTGAGTTTCGATATCTCAGCTCTGGAAGGGTCTAGAGCCTCCATTTTTGCACTCAGGTCAAAGTCTCACAGCCCTCTATCAGAATCCAGAGTTTTGAGAAGATTGGAGAAACTCAATTTTTCGCCCGAAAATGAAAAAAAACGTAAGGGGTAACACTGTCGTTTTTTTTCCGGGTCGAAATTTTGAGTTTCGATATCTCAGCTCTGGAAGGGTCTAGAGCCTCCATTTTTGCACTCAGGTCAAAGTCTCACAGCCCTCTATCATAATCCAGAGTTTTGAGAAGATTGGAGAAACTCAATTTTTCGCCCGAAAATGAAAAAAAACGTAAGGGGTAACACTGTCGTTTTTTTTCCGGGTCGAAATTTTGAGTTTCGATATCTCAGCTCTGGAAGGGTCTAGAGCCTCCATTTTTGCACTCAGGTCAAAGTCTCACAGCCCTCTATCAGAATCCAGAGTTTTGAGAAGATTGGAGAAACTCAATTTTTCGCCCGAAAATGAAAAAAAACGTAAGGGGTAACACTGTCGTTTTTTTTCCGGGTCGAAATTTTGAGTTTCGATATCTCAGCTCTGGAAGGGTCTAGAGCCTCCATTTTTGCACTCAGGTCAAAGTCTCACAGCCCTCTATCATAATCCAGAGTTTTGAGAAGATTGGAGAAACTCAATTTTTCGCCCGAAAATGAAAAAAAAACGTAAGGGGTAACACTGTCGTTTTTTTTTCGGGTCGAAATTTTGAGTTTCGATATCTCAGCTCTGGAAGGGTCTAGAGCCTCCATTTTTGCACTCAGGTCAAAGTCTCACAGCCCTCTATCATAATCCAGAGTTTTGAGAAGATTGGAGAAACTCAATTTTTCGCCCGAAAATGAAAAAAAACGTAAGGGGTAACACTGTCGTTTTTTTTTCGGGTCGAAATTTTGAGTTTCGATATCTCAGCTCTGGAAGGGTCTAGAGCCTCCATTTTTGCACTCAGGTCAAAGTCTCACAGCCCTCTATCATAATCCAGAGTTTTGAGAAGATTGGAGAAACTCAATTTTTCGCCCGAAAATGAAAAAAAACGTAAGGGGTAACACTGTCGTTTTTTTTCCGGGTCGAAATTTTGAGTTTCGATATCTCAGCTCTGGAAGGGTCTAGAGCCTCCATTTTTGCACTCAGGTCAAAGTCTCACAGCCCTCTATCATAATCCAGAGTTTTGAGAAGATTGGAGAAACTCAATTTTTCGCCCGAAAATGAAAAAAAACGTAAGGGGTAACACTGTCGTTTTTTTTTCGGGTCGAAATTTTGAGTTTCGATATCTCAGCTCTGGAAGGGTCTAGAGCCTCCATTTTTGCACTCAGGTCAAAGTCTCACAGCCCTCTATCATAATCCAGAGTTTTGAGAAGATTGGAGAAACTCAATTTTTCGCCCGAAAATGAAAAAAAACGTAAGGGGTAACACTGTCGTTTTTTTTCGGGTCGAAATTTTGAGTTTCGATATCTCAGCTCTGGAAGGGTCTAGAGCCTCCATTTTTGCACTCAGGTCAAAGTCTCACAGCCCTCTATCATAATCCAGAGTTTTGAGAAGATTGGAGAAACTCAATTTTTCGCCCGAAAATGAAAAAAAACGTAAGGGGTAACACTGTCGTTTTTTTTCCGGGTCGAAATTTTGAGTTTCGATATCTCAGCTCTGGAAGGGTCTAGAGCCTCCATTTTTGCACTCAGGTCAAAGTCTCACAGCCCTCTATCATAATCCAGAGTTTTGAGAAGATTGGAGAAACTCAATTTTTCGCCCGAAAATGAAAAAAACACGTAAGGGGTAACACTGTCGTTTTTTTTTCGGGTCGAAATTTTGAGTTTCGATATCTCAGCTCTGGAAGGGTCTAGAGCCTCCATTTTTGCACTCAGGTCAAAGTCTCACAGCCCTCTATCATAATCCAGAGTTTTGAGAAGATTGGAGAAACTCAATTTTTCGCCCGAAAATGAAAAAAAACGTAAGGGGTAACACTGTCGTTTTTTTTTCGGGTCGAAATTTTGAGTTTCGATATCTCAGCTCTGGAAGGGTCTAGAGCCTCCATTTTTGCACTCAGGTCAAAGTCTCACAGCCTTCTATCATAATCCAGAGTTTTGAGAAGATTGGAGAAACTCAATTTTTCGCCCGAAAATGAAAAAAAACGTAAGGGGTAACACTGTCGTTTTTTTTCCGGGTCGAAATTTTGAGTTTCGATATCTCAGCTCTGGAAGGGTCTAGAGCCTCCATTTTTGCACTCAGGTCAAAGTCTCACAGCCCTCTATCATAATCCAGAGTTTTGAGAAGATTGGAGAAACTCAATTTTTCGCCCGAAAATGAAAAAAAACGTAAGGGGTAACACTGTCGTTTTTTTTTCGGGTCGAAATTTTGAGTTTCGATATCTCAGCTCTGGAAGGGTCTAGAGCCTCCATTTTTGCACTCAGGTCAAAGTCTCACAGCCCTCTATCATAATCCAGAGTTTTGAGAAGATTGGAGAAACTCAATTTTTCGCCCGAAAATGAAAAAAAACGTAAGGGGTAACACTGTCGTTTTTTTTTCGGGTCGAAATTTTGAGTTTCGATATCTCAGCTCTGGAAGGGTCTAGAGCCTCCATTTTTGCACTCAGGTCAAAGTCTCACAGCCCTCTATCATAATCCAGAGTTTTGAGAAGATTGGAGAAACTCAATTTTTCGCCCGAAAATGAAAAAAAACGTAAGGGGTAACACTGTCGTTTTTTTTTCGGGTCGAAATTTTGAGTTTCGATATCTCAGCTCTGGAAGGGTCTAGAGCCTCCATTTTTGCACTCAGGTCAAAGTCTCACAGCCCTCTATCAGAATCCAGAGTTTTGAGAAGATTGGAGAAACTCAATTTTTCGCCCGAAAATGAAAAAAAACGTAAGGGGTAACACTGTCGTTTTTTTTCCGGGTCGAAATTTTGAGTTTCGATATCTCAGCTCTGGAAGGGTCTAGAGCCTCCATTTTTGCACTCAGGTCAAAGTCTCACAGCCCTCTATCATAATCCAGAGTTTTGAGAAGATTGGAGAAACTCAATTTTTCGCCCGAAAATGAAAAAAAACGTAAGGGGTAACACTGTCGTTTTTTTTCCGGGTCGAAATTTTGAGTTTCGATATCTCAGCTCTGGAAGGGTCTAGAGCCTCCATTTTTGCACTCAGGTCAAAGTCTCACAGCCCTCTATCAGAATCCAGAGTTTTGAGAAGATTGGAGAAACTCAATTTTTCGCCCGAAAATGAAAAAAAACGTAAGGGGTAACACTGTCGTTTTTTTTCCGGGTCGAAATTTTGAGTTTCGATATCTCAGCTCTGGAAGGGTCTAGAGCCTCCATTTTTGCACTCAGGTCAAAGTCTCACAGCCCTCTATCATAATCCAGAGTTTTGAGAAGATTGGAGAAACTCAATTTTTCGCCCGAAAATGAAAAAAAAACGTAAGGGGTAACACTGTCGTTTTTTTTTCGGGTCGAAATTTTGAGTTTCGATATCTCAGCTCTGGAAGGGTCTAGAGCCTCCATTTTTGCACTCAGGTCAAAGTCTCACAGCCCTCTATCATAATCCAGAGTTTTGAGAAGATTGGAGAAACTCAATTTTTCGCCCGAAAATGAAAAAAAACGTAAGGGGTAACACTGTCGTTTTTTTTTCGGGTCGAAATTTTGAGTTTCGATATCTCAGCTCTGGAAGGGTCTAGAGCCTCCATTTTTGCACTCAGGTCAAAGTCTCACAGCCCTCTATCATAATCCAGAGTTTTGAGAAGATTGGAGAAACTCAATTTTTCGCCCGAAAATGAAAAAAAACGTAAGGGGTAACACTGTCGTTTTTTTTCCGGGTCGAAATTTTGAGTTTCGATATCTCAGCTCTGGAAGGGTCTAGAGCCTCCATTTTTGCACTCAGGTCAAAGTCTCACAGCCCTCTATCATAATCCAGAGTTTTGAGAAGATTGGAGAAACTCAATTTTTCGCCCGAAAATGAAAAAAAACGTAAGGGGTAACACTGTCGTTTTTTTTTCGGGTCGAAATTTTGAGTTTCGATATCTCAGCTCTGGAAGGGTCTAGAGCCTCCATTTTTGCACTCAGGTCAAAGTCTCACAGCCCTCTATCATAATCCAGAGTTTTGAGAAGATTGGAGAAACTCAATTTTTCGCCCGAAAATGAAAAAAAACGTAAGGGGTAACACTGTCGTTTTTTTTTCGGGTCGAAATTTTGAGTTTCGATATCTCAGCTCTGGAAGGGTCTAGAGCCTCCATTTTTGCACTCAGGTCAAAGTCTCACAGCCCTCTATCATAATCCAGAGTTTTGAGAAGATTGGAGAAACTCAATTTTTCGCCCGAAAATGAAAAAAAACGTAAGGGGTAACACTGTCGTTTTTTTTTCGGGTCGAAATTTTGAGTTTCGATATCTCAGCTCTGGAAGGGTCTAGAGCCTCCATTTTTGCACTCAGGTCAAAGTCTCACAGCCCTCTATCATAATCCAGAGTTTTGAGAAGATTGGAGAAACTCAATTTTTCGCCCGAAAATGAAAAAAAACGTAAGGGGTAACACTGTCGTTTTTTTTTCGGGTCGAAATTTTGAGTTTCGATATCTCAGCTCTGGAAGGGTCTAGAGCCTCCATTTTTGCACTCAGGTCAAAGTCTCACAGCCCTCTATCATAATCCAGAGTTTTGAGAAGATTGGAGAAACTCAATTTTTCGCCCGAAAATGAAAAAAAACGTAAGGGGTAACACTGTCGTTTTTTTTCCGGGTCGAAATTTTGAGTTTCGATATCTCAGCTCTGGAAGGGTCTAGAGCCTCCATTTTTGCACTCAGGTCAAAGTCTCACAGCCCTCTATCATAATCCAGAGTTTTGAGAAGATTGGAGAAACTCAATTTTTCGCCCGAAAATGAAAAAAAACGTAAGGGGTAACACTGTCGTTTTTTTTTCGGGTCGAAATTTTGAGTTTCGATATCTCAGCTCTGGAAGGGTCTAGAGCCTCCATTTTTGCACTCAGGTCAAAGTCTCACAGCCCTCTATCATAATCCAGAGTTTTGAGAAGATTGGAGAAACTCAATTTTTCGCCCGAAAATGAAAAAAAACGTAAGGGGTAACACTGTCGTTTTTTTTTCGGGTCGAAATTTTGAGTTTCGATATCTCAGCTCTGGAAGGGTCTAGAGCCTCCATTTTTGCACTCAGGTCAAAGTCTCACAGCCCTCTATCATAATCCAGAGTTTTGAGAAGATTGGAGAAACTCAATTTTTCGCCCGAAAATGAAAAAAAACGTAAGGGGTAACACTGTCGTTTTTTTTTCGGGTCGAAATTTTAAGTTTCGATATCTCAGCTCTGGAAGGGTCTAGAGCCTCCATTTTTGCACTCAGGTCAAAGTCTCACAGCCCTCTATCATAATCCAGAGTTTTGAGAAGATTGGAGAAACTCAATTTTTCGCCCGAAAATGAAAAAAAACGTAAGGGGTAACACTGTCGTTTTTTTTTCGGGTCGAAATTTTGAGTTTCGATATCTCAGCTCTGGAAGGGTCTAGAGCCTCCATTTTTGCACTCAGGTCAAAGTCTCACAGCCCTCTATCATAATCCAGAGTTTTGAGAAGATTGGAGAAACTCAATTTTTCGCCCGAAAATGAAAAAAAACGTAAGGGGTAACACTGTCGTTTTTTTTTCGGGTCGAAATTTTGAGTTTCGATATCTCAGCTCTGGAAGGGTCTAGAGCCTCCATTTTTGCACTCAGGTCAAAGTCTCACAGCCCTCTATCATAATCCAGAGTTTTGAGAAGATTGGAGAAACTCAATTTTTCGCCCGAAAATGAAAAAAAACGTAAGGGGTAACACTGTCGTTTTTTTTTCGGGTCGAAATTTTGAGTTTCGATATCTCAGCTCTGGAAGGGTCTAGAGCCTCCATTTTTGCACTCAGGTCAAAGTCTCACAGCCCTCTATCATAATCCAGAGTTTTGAGAAGATTGGAGAAACTCAATTTTTCGCCCGAAAATGAAAAAAAACGTAAGGGGTAACACTGTCGTTTTTTTTTCGGGTCGAAATTTTGAGTTTCGATATCTCAGCTCTGGAAGGGTCTAGAGCCTCCATTTTTGCACTCAGGTCAAAGTCTCACAGCCCTCTATCATAATCCAGAGTTTTGAGAAGATTGGAGAAACTCAATTTTTCGCCCGAAAATGAAAAAAAACGTAAGGGGTAACACTGTCGTTTTTTTTCCGGGTCGAAATTTTGAGTTTCGATATCTCAGCTCTGGAAGGGTCTAGAGCCTCCATTTTTGCACTCAGGTCAAAGTCTCACAGCCCTCTATCATAATCCAGAGTTTTGAGAAGATTGGAGAAACTCAATTTTTCGCCCGAAAATGAAAAAAAACGTAAGGGGTAACACTGTCGTTTTTTTTTCGGGTCGAAATTTTGAGTTTCGATATCTCAGCTCTGGAAGGGTCTAGAGCCTCCATTTTTGCACTCAGGTCAAAGTCTCACAGCCCTCTATCATAATCCAGAGTTTTGAGAAGATTGGAGAAACTCAATTTTTCGCCCGAAAATGAAAAAAAACGTAAGGGGTAACACTGTCGTTTTTTTTTCGGGTCGAAATTTTGAGTTTCGATATCTCAGCTCTGGAAGGGTCTAGAGCCTCCATTTTTGCACTCAGGTCAAAGTCTCACAGCCCTCTATCATAATCCAGAGTTTTGAGAAGATTGGAGAAACTCAATTTTTCGCCCGAAAATGAAAAAAAAACGTAAGGGGTAACACTGTCGTTTTTTTTTTCGGGTCGAAATTTTGAGTTTCGATATCTCAGCTCTGGAAGGGTCTAGAGCCTCCATTTTTGCACTCAGGTCAAAGTCTCACAGCCCTCTATCATAATCCAGAGTTTTGAGAAGATTGGAGAAACTCAATTTTTCGCCCGAAAATGAAAAAAAACGTAAGGGGTAACACTGTCGTTTTTTTTTCGGGTCGAAATTTTGAGTTTCGATATCTCAGCTCTGGAAGGGTCTAGAGCCTCCATTTTTGCACTCAGGTCAAAGTCTCACAGCCCTCTATCATAATCCAGAGTTTTGAGAAGATTGGAGAAACTCAATTTTTCGCCCGAAAATGAAAAAAAACGTAAGGGGTAACACTGTCGTTTTTTTTTCGGGTCGAAATTTTGAGTTTCGATATCTCAGCTCTGGAAGGGTCTAGAGCCTCCATTTTTGCACTCAGGTCAAAGTCTCACAGCCCTCTATCAGAATCCAGAGTTTTGAGAAGATTGGAGAAACTCAATTTTTCGCCCGAAAATGAAAAAAAACGTAAGGGGTAACACTGTCGTTTTTTTTTCGGGTCGAAATTTTGAGTTTCGATATCTCAGCTCTGGAAGGGTCTAGAGCCTCCATTTTTGCACTCAGGTCAAAGTCTCACAGCCCTCTATCATAATCCAGAGTTTTGAGAAGATTGGAGAAACTCAATTTTTCGCCCGAAAATGAAAAAAAACGTAAGGGGTAACACTGTCGTTTTTTTTTCGGGTCGAAATTTTGAGTTTCGATATCTCAGCTCTGGAAGGGTCTAGAGCCTCCATTTTTGCACTCAGGTCAAAGTCTCACAGCCCTCTATCATAATCCAGAGTTTTGAGAAGATTGGAGAAACTCAATTTTTCGCCCGAAAATGAAAAAAAACGTAAGGGGTAACACTGTCGTTTTTTTTTCGGGTCGAAATTTTGAGTTTCGATATCTCAGCTCTGGAAGGGTCTAGAGCCTCCATTTTTGCACTCAGGTCAAAGTCTCACAGCCCTCTATCATAATCCAGAGTTTTGAGAAGATTGGAGAAACTCAATTTTTCGCCCGAAAATGAAAAAAAACGTAAGGGGTAACACTGTCGTTTTTTTTTCGGGTCGAAATTTTGAGTTTCGATATCTCAGCTCTGGAAGGGTCTAGAGCCTCCATTTTTGCACTCAGGTCAAAGTCTCACAGCCCTCTATCATAATCCAGAGTTTTGAGAAGATTGGAGAAACTCAATTTTTCGCCCGAAAATGAAAAAAAACGTAAGGGGTAACACTGTCGTTTTTTTTTTCGGGTCGAAATTTTGAGTTTCGATATCTCAGCTCTGGAAGGGTCTAGAGCCTCCATTTTTGCACTCAGGTCAAAGTCTCACAGCCCTCTATCATAATCCAGAGTTTTGAGAAGATTGGAGAAACTCAATTTTTCGCCCGAAAATGAAAAAAAACGTAAGGGGTAACACTGTCGTTTTTTTTTCGGGTCGAAATTTTGAGTTTCGATATCTCAGCTCTGGAAGGGTCTAGAGCCTCCATTTTTGCACTCAGGTCAAAGTCTCACAGCCCTCTATCATAATCCAGAGTTTTGAGAAGATTGGAGAAACTCAATTTTTCGCCCGAAAATGAAAAAAAACGTAAGGGGTAACACTGTCGTTTTTTTTTCGGGTCGAAATTTTGAGTTTCGATATCTCAGCTCTGGAAGGGTCTAGAGCCTCCATTTTTGCACTCAGGTCAAAGTCTCACAGCCCTCTATCATAATCCAGAGTTTTGAGAAGATTGGAGAAACTCAATTTTTCGCCCGAAAATGAAAAAAAACGTAAGGGGTAACACTGTCGTTTTTTTTTCGGGTCGAAATTTTGAGTTTCGATATCTCAGCTCTGGAAGGGTCTAGAGCCTCCATTTTTGCACTCAGGTCAAAGTCTCACAGCCCTCTATCATAATCCAGAGTTTTGAGAAGATTGGAGAAACTCAATTTTTCGCCCGAAAATGAAAAAAAACGTAAGGGGTAACACTGTCGTTTTTTTTTCGGGTCGAAATTTTGAGTTTCGATATCTCAGCTCTGGAAGGGTCTAGAGCCTCCATTTTTGCACTCAGGTCAAAGTCTCACAGCCCTCTATCATAATCCAGAGTTTTGAGAAGATTGGAGAAACTCAATTTTTCGCCCGAAAATGAAAAAAAACGTAAGGGGTAACACTGTCGTTTTTTTTTCGGGTCGAAATTTTGAGTTTCGATATCTCAGCTCTGGAAGGGTCTAGAGCCTCCATTTTTGCACTCAGGTCAAAGTCTCACAGCCCTCTATCATAATCCAGAGTTTTGAGAAGATTGGAGAAACTCAATTTTTCGCCCGAAAATGAAAAAAAACGTAAGGGGTAACACTGTCGTTTTTTTTTTCGGGTCGAAATTTTGAGTTTCGATATCTCAGCTCTGGAAGGGTCTAGAGCCTCCATTTTTGCACTCAGGTCAAAGTCTCACAGCCCTCTATCATAATCCAGAGTTTTGAGAAGATTGGAGAAACTCAATTTTTCGCCCGAAAATGAAAAAAAACGTAAGGGGTAACACTGTCGTTTTTTTTTCGGGTCGAAATTTTGAGTTTCGATATCTCAGCTCTGGAAGGGTCTAGAGCCTCCATTTTTGCACTCAGGTCAAAGTCTCACAGCCCTCTATCATAATCCAGAGTTTTGAGAAGATTGGAGAAACTCAATTTTTCGCCCGAAAATGAAAAAAAACGTAAGGGGTAACACTGTCGTTTTTTTTCGGGTCGAAATTTTGAGTTTCGATATCTCAGCTCTGGAAGGGTCTAGAGCCTCCATTTTTGCACTCAGGTCAAAGTCTCACAGCCCTCTATCATAATCCAGAGTTTTGAGAAGATTGGAGAAACTCAATTTTTCGCCCGAAAATGAAAAAAAACGTAAGGGGTAACACTGTCGTTTTTTTTTCGGGTCGAAATTTTGAGTTTCGATATCTCAGCTCTGGAAGGGTCTAGAGCCTCCATTTTTGCACTCAGGTCAAAGTCTCACAGCCCTCTATCATAATCCAGAGTTTTGAGAAGATTGGAGAAACTCAATTTTTCGCCCGAAAATGAAAAAAAACGTAAGGGGTAACACTGTCGTTTTTTTTTCGGGTCGAAATTTTGAGTTTCGATATCTCAGCTCTGGAAGGGTCTAGAGCCTCCATTTTTGCACTCAGGTCAAAGTCTCACAGCCCTCTATCATAATCCAGAGTTTTGAGAAGATTGGAGAAACTCAATTTTTCGCCCGAAAATGAAAAAAAACGTAAGGGGTAACACTGTCGTTTTTTTTTCGGGTCGAAATTTTGAGTTTCGATATCTCAGCTCTGGAAGGGTCTAGAGCCTCCATTTTTGCACTCAGGTCAAAGTCTCACAGCCCTCTATCATAATCCAGAGTTTTGAGATGATTGGAGAAACTCAATTTTTCGCCCGAAAATGAAAAAAAACGTAAGGGGTAACACTGTCGTTTTTTTTTTCGGGTCGAAATTTTGAGTTTCGATATCTCAGCTCTGGAAGGGTCTAGAGCCTCCATTTTTGCACTCAGGTCAAAGTCTCACAGCCCTCTATCATAATCCAGAGTTTTGAGATGATTGGAGAAACTCAATTTTTCGCCCGAAAATGAAAAAAAACGTAAGGGGTAACACTGTCGTTTTTTTTTCGGGTCGAAATTTTGAGTTTCGATATCTCAGCTCTGGAAGGGTCTAGAGCCTCCATTTTTGCACTCAGGTCAAAGTCTCACAGCCCTCTATCATAATCCAGAGTTTTGAGAAGATTGAAGAAACTCAATTTTTCGCCCGAAAATGAAAAAAAACGTAAGGGGTAACACTGTCGTTTTTTTTCCGGGTGTGAAATTTTGAGTTTCGATATCTCAGCTCTGGAAGGGTCTAGAGCCTCCATTTTTGCACTCAGGTCAAAGTCTCACAGCCCTCTATCATAATCCAGAGTTTTGAGAAGATTGGAGAAACTCAATTTTTCGCCCGAAAATGAAAAAAAACGTAAGGGGTAACACTGTCGTTTTTTTTTCGGGTCGAAATTTTGAGTTTCGATATCTCAGCTCTGGAAGGGTCTAGAGCCTCCATTTTTGCACTCAGGTCAAAGTCTCACAGCCCTCTATCATAATCCAGAGTTTTGAGAAGATTGGAGAAACTCAATTTTTCGCCCGAAAATGAAAAAAAACGTAAGGGGTAACACTGTCGTTTTTTTTTTCGGGTCGAAATTTTGAGTTTCGATATCTCAGCTCTGGAAGGGTCTAGAGCCTCCATTTTTGCACTCAGGTCAAAGTCTCACAGCCCTCTATCATAATCCAGAGTTTTGAGAAGATTGGAGAAACTCAATTTTTCGCCCGAAAATGAAAAAAAACGTAAGGGGTAACACTGTCGTTTTTTTTTCGGGTCGAAATTTTGAGTTTCGATATCTCAGCTCTGGAAGGGTCTAGAGCCTCCATTTTTGCACTCAGGTCAAAGTCTCACAGCCCTCTATCATAATCCAGAGTTTTGAGAAGATTGGAGAAACTCAATTTTTCGCCCGAAAATGAAAAAAAACGTAAGGGGTAACACTGTCGTTTTTTTTTCGGGTCGAAATTTTGAGTTTCGATATCTCAGCTCTGGAAGGGTCTAGAGCCTCCATTTTTGCACTCAGGTCAAAGTCTCACAGCCCTCTATCATAATCCAGAGTTTTGAGAAGATTGGAGAAACTCAATTTTTCGCCCGAAAATGAAAAAAAACGTAAGGGGTAACACTGTCGTTTTTTTTTCGGGTCGAAATTTTGAGTTTCGATATCTCAGCTCTGGAAGGGTCTAGAGCCTCCATTTTTGCACTCAGGTCAAAGTCTCACAGCCCTCTATCATAATCCAGAGTTTTGAGAAGATTGGAGAAACTCAATTTTTCGCCCGAAAATGAAAAAAAACGTAAGGGGTAACACTGTCGTTTTTTTTTCGGGTCGAAATTTTGAGTTTCGATATCTCAGCTCTGGAAGGGTCTAGAGCCTCCATTTTTGCACTCAGGTCAAAGTCTCACAGCCCTCTATCATAATCCAGAGTTTTGAGAAGATTGGAGAAACTCAATTTTTCGCCCGAAAATGAAAAAAAACGTAAGGGGTAACACTGTCGTTTTTTTTCCGGGTGTGAAATTTTGAGTTTCGATATCTCAGCTCTGGAAGGGTCTAGAGCCTCCATTTTTGCACTCAGGTCAAAGTCTCACAGCCCTCTATCATAATCCAGAGTTTTGAGAAGATTGGAGAAACTCAATTTTTCGCCCGAAAATGAAAAAAAACGTAAGGGGTAACACTGTCGTTTTTTTTCCGGGTGTGAAATTTTGAGTTTCGATATCTCAGCTCTGGAAGGGTCTAGAGCCTCCATTTTTGCACTCAGGTCAAAGTCTCACAGCCCTCTATCATAATCCAGAGTTTTGAGAAGATTGGAGAAACTCAATTTTTCGCCCGAAAATGAAAAAAAACGTAAGGGGTAACACTGTCGTTTTTTTTTCGGGTCGAAATTTTGAGTTTCGATATCTCAGCTCTGGAAGGGTCTAGAGCCTCCATTTTTGCACTCAGGTCAAAGTCTCACAGCCCTCTATCATAATCCAGAGTTTTGAGAAGATTGGAGAAACTCAATTTTTCGCCCGAAAATGAAAAAAAACGTAAGGGGTAACACTGTCGTTTTTTTTTCGGGTCGAAATTTTGAGTTTCGATATCTCAGCTCTGGAAGGGTCTAGAGCCTCCATTTTTGCACTCAGGTCAAAGTCTCACAGCCCTCTATCATAATCCAGAGTTTTGAGAAGATTGGAGAAACTCAATTTTTCGCCCGAAAATGAAAAAAAACGTAAGGGGTAACACTGTCGTTTTTTTTTCGGGTCGAAATTTTGAAATTCGATATCTCAGCTCTGGAAGGGTCTAGAGCCTCCATTTTTGCACTCAGGTCAAAGTCTCACAGCCCTCTATCATAATCCAGAGTTTTGAGAAGATTGGAGAAACTCAATTTTTCGCCCGAAAATAAAAAAAAACGTAAGGGGTAACACTGTCGTTTTTTTTTCGGGTCGAAATTTTGAAATTCGATATCTCAGCTCTGGAAGGGTCTAGAGCCTCCATTTTTGCACTCAGGTCAAAGTCTCACAGCCCTCTATCATAATCCAGAGTTTTGAGAAGATTGAAGAAACTCAATTTTTCGCCCGAAAATGAAAAAAAACGTAAGGGGTAACACTGTCGTTTTTTTTTCGGGTCGAAATTTTGAGTTTCGATATCTCAGCTCTGGAAGGGTCTAGAGCCTCCATTTTTGCACTCAGGTCAAAGTCTCACAGCCCTCTATCATAATCCAGAGTTTTGAGAAGATTGGAGAAACTCAATTTTTCGCCCGAAAATGAAAAAAAACGTAAGGGGTAACACTGTCGTTTTTTTTTCGGGTCGAAATTTTGAGTTTCGATATCTCAGCTCTGGAAGGGTCTAGAGCCTCAATTTTTGCACTCAGGTCAAAGTCTCACAGCCCTCTATCATAATCCAGAGTTTTGAGAAGATTGGAGAAACTCAATTTTTCGCCCGAAAATGAAAAAAAAACGTAAGGGGTAACACTGTCGTTTTTTTTTTCGGGTCGAAATTTTGAGTTTCGATATCTCAGCTCTGGAAGGGTCTAGAGCCTCCATTTTTGCACTCAGGTCAAAGTCTCACAGCCCTCTATCATAATCCAGAGTTTTGAGAAGATTGGAGAAACTCAATTTTTCGCCCGAAAACGAAAAAAAACGTAAGGGGTAACACTGTCGTTTTTTTTCCGGGTCGAAATTTTGAGTTTCGATATCTCAGCTCTGGAAGGGTCTAGAGCCTCCATTTTTGCACTCAGGTCAAAGTCTCACAGCCCTCTATCATAATCCAGAGTTTTGAGAAGATTGGAGAAACTCAATTTTTCGCCCGAAAACGAAAAAAAACGTAAGGGGTAACACTGTCGTTTTTTTTCCGGGTCGAAATTTTGAGTTTCGATATCTCAGCTCTGGAAGGGTCTAGAGCCTCAATTTTTGCACTCAGGTCAAAGTCTCACAGCCCTCTATCATAATCCAGAGTTTTGAGAAGATTGGAGAAACTCAATTTTTCGCCCGAAAACGAAAAAAAAACGTAAGGGGTAACACTGTCGTTTTTTTTCGGGTCGAAATTTTGAGTTTCGATATCTCAGCTCTGGAAGGGTCTAGAGCCTCCATTTTTGCACTCAGGTCAAAGTCTCACAGCCCTCTATCATAATCCAGAGTTTTGAGAAGATTGGAGAAACTCAATTTTTCGCCCGAAAACGAAAAAAAAACGTAAGGGGTAACACTGTCGTTTTTTTTCCGGGTCGAAATTTTGAGTTTCGATATCTCAGCTCTGGAAGGGTCTAGAGCCTCCATTTTTGCACTCAGGTCAAAGTCTCACAGCCCTCTATCATAATCCAGAGTTTTGAGAAGATTGGAGAAACTCAATATTTCGCCCGAAAACGAAAAAAAAACGTAAGGGGTAACACTGTCGTTTTTTTTTCGGGTCGAAATTTTGAGTTTCGATATCTCAGCTCTGGAAGGGTCTAGAGCCTCCATTTTTGCACTCAGGTCAAAGTCTCACAGCCCTCTATCATAATCCAGAGTTTTGAGAAGATTGGAGAAACTCAATTTTTCGCCCGAAAATGAAAAAAAACGTAAGGGGTAACACTGTCGTTTTTTTTTCGGGTCGAAATTTTGAGTTTCGATATCTCAGCTCTGGAAGGGTCTAGAGCCTCCATTTTTGCACTCAGGTCAAAGTCTCACAGCCCTCTATCAGAATCCAGAGTTTTGAGAAGATTGGAGAAACTCAATTTTTCGCCCGAAAATGAAAAAAAACGTAAGGGGTAACACTGTCGTTTTTTTTCCGGGTCGAAATTTTGAGTTTCGATATCTCAGCTCTGGAAGGGTCTAGAGCCTCCATTTTTGCACTCAGGTCAAAGTCTCACAGCCCTCTATCATAATCCAGAGTTTTGAGAAGATTGGAGAAACTCAATTTTTCGCCCGAAAATGAAAAAAAACGTAAGGGGTAACACTGTCGTTTTTTTTCCGGGTCGAAATTTTGAGTTTCGATATCTCAGCTCTGGAAGGGTCTAGAGCCTCCATTTTTGCACTCAGGTCAAAGTCTCACAGCCCTCTATCAGAATCCAGAGTTTTGAGAAGATTGGAGAAACTCAATTTTTCGCCCGAAAATGAAAAAAAACGTAAGGGGTAACACTGTCGTTTTTTTTCCGGGTCGAAATTTTGAGTTTCGATATCTCAGCTCTGGAAGGGTCTAGAGCCTCCATTTTTGCACTCAGGTCAAAGTCTCACAGCCCTCTATCATAATCCAGAGTTTTGAGAAGATTGGAGAAACTCAATTTTTCGCCCGAAAATGAAAAAAAAACGTAAGGGGTAACACTGTCGTTTTTTTTTCGGGTCGAAATTTTGAGTTTCGATATCTCAGCTCTGGAAGGGTCTAGAGCCTCCATTTTTGCACTCAGGTCAAAGTCTCACAGCCCTCTATCATAATCCAGAGTTTTGAGAAGATTGGAGAAACTCAATTTTTCGCCCGAAAATGAAAAAAAACGTAAGGGGTAACACTGTCGTTTTTTTTCGGGTCGAAATTTTGAGTTTCGATATCTCAGCTCTGGAAGGGTCTAGAGCCTCCATTTTTGCACTCAGGTCAAAGTCTCACAGCCCTCTATCATAATCCAGAGTTTTGAGAAGATTGGAGAAACTCAATTTTTCGCCCGAAAATGAAAAAAAACGTAAGGGGTAACACTGTCGTTTTTTTTCCGGGTCGAAATTTTGAGTTTCGATATCTCAGCTCTGGAAGGGTCTAGAGCCTCCATTTTTGCACTCAGGTCAAAGTCTCACAGCCCTCTATCATAATCCAGAGTTTTGAGAAGATTGGAGAAACTCAATTTTTCGCCCGAAAATGAAAAAAAACGTAAGGGGTAACACTGTCGTTTTTTTTCCGGGTCGAAATTTTGAGTTTCGATATCTCAGCTCTGGAAGGGTCTAGAGCCTCCATTTTTGCACTCAGGTCAAAGTCTCACAGCCCTCTATCATAATCCAGAGTTTTGAGAAGATTGGAGAAACTCAATTTTTCGCCCGAAAATGAAAAAAAACGTAAGGGGTAACACTGTCGTTTTTTTTTCGGGTCGAAATTTTGAGTTTCGATATCTCAGCTCTGGAAGGGTCTAGAGCCTCCATTTTTGCACTCAGGTCAAAGTCTCACAGCCCTCTATCATAATCCAGAGTTTTGAGAAGATTGGAGAAACTCAATTTTTCGCCCGAAAATGAAAAAAAACGTAAGGGGTAACACTGTCGTTTTTTTTTCGGGTCGAAATTTTGAGTTTCGATATCTCAGCTCTGGAAGGGTCTAGAGCCTCCATTTTTGCACTCAGGTCAAAGTCTCACAGCCCTCTATCATAATCCAGAGTTTTGAGAAGATTGGAGAAACTCAATTTTTCGCCCGAAAATGAAAAAAAACGTAAGGGGTAACACTGTCGTTTTTTTTTCGGGTCGAAATTTTAAGTTTCGATATCTCAGCTCTGGAAGGGTCTAGAGCCTCCATTTTTGCACTCAGGTCAAAGTCTCACAGCCCTCTATCATAATCCAGAGTTTTGAGAAGATTGGAGAAACTCAATTTTTCGCCCGAAAATGAAAAAAAACGTAAGGGGTAACACTGTCGTTTTTTTTTCGGGTCGAAATTTTGAGTTTCGATATCTCAGCTCTGGAAGGGTCTAGAGCCTCCATTTTTGCACTCAGGTCAAAGTCTCACAGCCCTCTATCATAATCCAGAGTTTTGAGAAGATTGGAGAAACTCAATTTTTCGCCCGAAAATGAAAAAAAAACGTAAGGGGTAACACTGTCGTTTTTTTTTCGGGTCGAAATTTTGAGTTTCGATATCTCAGCTCTGGAAGGGTCTAGAGCCTCCATTTTTGCACTCAGGTCAAAGTCTCACAGCCCTCTATCATAATCCAGAGTTTTGAGAAGATTGGAGAAACTCAATTTTTCGCCCGAAAATGAAAAAAAACGTAAGGGGTAACACTGTCGTTTTTTTTTCGGGTCGAAATTTTGAGTTTCGATATCTCAGCTCTGGAAGGGTCTAGAGCCTCCATTTTTGCACTCAGGTCAAAGTCTCACAGCCCTCTATCATAATCCAGAGTTTTGAGAAGATTGGAGAAACTCAATTTTTCGCCCGAAAATGAAAAAAAACGTAAGGGGTAACACTGTCGTTTTTTTTCCGGGTCGAAATTTTGAGTTTCGATATCTCAGCTCTGGAAGGGTCTAGAGCCTCCATTTTTGCACTCAGGTCAAAGTCTCACAGCCCTCTATCATAATCCAGAGTTTTGAGAAGATTGGAGAAACTCAATTTTTCGCCCGAAAATGAAAAAAAACGTAAGGGGTAACACTGTCGTTTTTTTTCCGGGTCGAAATTTTGAGTTTCGATATCTCAGCTCTGGAAGGGTCTAGAGCCTCCATTTTTGCACTCAGGTCAAAGTCTCACAGCCCTCTATCATAATCCAGAGTTTTGAGAAGATTGGAGAAACTCAATTTTTCGCCCGAAAATGAAAAAAAACGTAAGGGGTAACACTGTCGTTTTTTTTTCGGGTCGAAATTTTGAGTTTCGATATCTCAGCTCTGGAAGGGTCTAGAGCCTCCATTTTTGCACTCAGGTCAAAGTCTCACAGCCCTCTATCATAATCCAGAGTTTTGAGAAGATTGGAGAAACTCAATTTTTCGCCCGAAAATGAAAAAAAAACGTAAGGGGTAACACTGTCGTTTTTTTTTTCGGGTCGAAATTTTGAGTTTCGATATCTCAGCTCTGGAAGGGTCTAGAGCCTCCATTTTTGCACTCAGGTCAAAGTCTCACAGCCCTCTATCATAATCCAGAGTTTTGAGAAGATTGGAGAAACTCAATTTTTCGCCCGAAAATGAAAAAAAACGTAAGGGGTAACACTGTCGTTTTTTTTTCGGGTCGAAATTTTGAGTTTCGATATCTCAGCTCTGGAAGGGTCTAGAGCCTCCATTTTTGCACTCAGGTCAAAGTCTCACAGCCCTCTATCATAATCCAGAGTTTTGAGAAGATTGGAGAAACTCAATTTTTCGCCCGAAAATGAAAAAAAACGTAAGGGGTAACACTGTCGTTTTTTTTTCGGGTCGAAATTTTGAGTTTCGATATCTCAGCTCTGGAAGGGTCTAGAGCCTCCATTTTTGCACTCAGGTCAAAGTCTCACAGCCCTCTATCATAATCCAGAGTTTTGAGAAGATTGGAGAAACTCAATTTTTCGCCCGAAAATGAAAAAAAAAACGTAAGGGGTAACACTGTCGTTTTTTTTTCGGGTCGAAATTTTGAGTTTCGATATCTCAGCTCTGGAAGGGTCTAGAGCCTCCATTTTTGCACTCAGGTCAAAGTCTCACAGCCCTCTATCATAATCCAGAGTTTTGAGAAGATTGGAGAAACTCAATTTTTCGCCCGAAAATGAAAAAAAAAACGTAAGGGGTAACACTGTCGTTTTTTTTTCGGGTCGAAATTTTGAGTTTCGATATCTCAGCTCTGGAAGGGTCTAGAGCCTCCATTTTTGCACTCAGGTCAAAGTCTCACAGCCCTCTATCATAATCCAGAGTTTTGAGAAGATTGGAGAAACTCAATTTTTCGCCCGAAAATGAAAAAAAAAACGTAAGGGGTAACACTGTCGTTTTTTTTTCGGGTCGAAATTTTGAGTTTCGATATCTCAGCTCTGGAAGGGTCTAGAGCCTCCATTTTTGCACTCAGGTCAAAGTCTCACAGCCCTCTATCATAATCCAGAGTTTTGAGAAGATTGGAGAAACTCAATTTTTCGCCCGAAAATGAAAAAAAACGTAAGGGGTAACACTGTCGTTTTTTTTTCGGGTCGAAATTTTAAGTTTCGATATCTCAGCTCTGGAAGGGTCTAGAGCCTCCATTTTTGCACTCAGGTCAAAGTCTCACAGCCCTCTATCATAATCCAGAGTTTTGAGAAGATTGGAGAAACTCAATTTTTCGCCCGAAAATGAAAAAAAACGTAAGGGGTAACACTGTCGTTTTTTTTTCGGGTCGAAATTTTGAGTTTCGATATCTCAGCTCTGGAAGGGTCTAGAGCCTCCATTTTTGCACTCAGGTCAAAGTCTCACAGCCCTCTATCATAATCCAGAGTTTTGAGAAGATTGGAGAAACTCAATTTTTCGCCCGAAAATGAAAAAAAACGTAAGGGGTAACACTGTCGTTTTTTTTTCGGGTCGAAATTTTGAGTTTCGATATCTCAGCTCTGGAAGGGTCTAGAGCCTCCATTTTTGCACTCAGGTCAAAGTCTCACAGCCCTCTATCATAATCCAGAGTTTTGAGAAGATTGGAGAAACTCAATTTTTCGCCCGAAAATGAAAAAAAACGTAAGGGGTAACACTGTCGTTTTTTTTTCGGGTCGAAATTTTGAGTTTCGATATCTCAGCTCTGGAAGGGTCTAGAGCCTCCATTTTTGCACTCAGGTCAAAGTCTCACAGCCCTCTATCATAATCCAGAGTTTTGAGAAGATTGGAGAAACTCAATTTTTCGCCCGAAAATGAAAAAAAAACGTAAGGGGTAACACTGTCGTTTTTTTTCCGGGTCGAAATTTTGAGTTTCGATATCTCAGCTCTGGAAGGGTCTAGAGCCTCCATTTTTGCACTCAGGTCAAAGTCTCACAGCCCTCTATCATAATCCAGAGTTTTGAGAAGATTGGAGAAACTCAATTTTTCGCCCGAAAATGAAAAAAAACGTAAGGGGTAACACTGTCGTTTTTTTTCCGGGTCGAAATTTTGAGTTTCGATATCTCAGCTCTGGAAGGGTCTAGAGCCTCCATTTTTGCACTCAGGTCAAAGTCTCACAGCCCTCTATCATAATCCAGAGTTTTGAGAAGATTGGAGAAACTCAATTTTTCGCCCGAAAATGAAAAAAAACGTAAGGGGTAACACTGTCGTTTTTTTTTCGGGTCGAAATTTTGAGTTTCGATATCTCAGCTCTGGAAGGGTCTAGAGCCTCCATTTTTGCACTCAGGTCAAAGTCTCACAGCCCTCTATCATAATCCAGAGTTTTGAGAAGATTGGAGAAACTCAATTTTTCGCCCGAAAATGAAAAAAAACGTAAGGGGTAACACTGTCGTTTTTTTTTCGGGTCGAAATTTTGAGTTTCGATATCTCAGCTCTGGAAGGGTCTAGAGCCTCCATTTTTGCACTCAGGTCAAAGTCTCACAGCCCTCTATCATAATCCAGAGTTTTGAGAAGATTGGAGAAACTCAATTTTTCGCCCGAAAATGAAAAAAAAACGTAAGGGGTAACACTGTCGTTTTTTTTTTCGGGTCGAAATTTTGAGTTTCGATATCTCAGCTCTGGAAGGGTCTAGAGCCTCCATTTTTGCACTCAGGTCAAAGTCTCACAGCCCTCTATCATAATCCAGAGTTTTGAGAAGATTGGAGAAACTCAATTTTTCGCCCGAAAATGAAAAAAAACGTAAGGGGTAACACTGTCGTTTTTTTTTCGGGTCGAAATTTTGAGTTTCGATATCTCAGCTCTGGAAGGGTCTAGAGCCTCCATTTTTGCACACAGGTCAAAGTCTCACAGCCCTCTATCATAATCCAGAGTTTTGAGAAGATTGGAGAAACTCAATTTTTCGCCCGAAAATGAAAAAAAACGTAAGGGGTAACACTGTCGTTTTTTTTTCGGGTCGAAATTTTGAGTTTCGATATCTCAGCTCTGGAAGGGTCTAGAGCCTCCATTTTTGCACTCAGGTCAAAGTCTCACAGCCCTCTATCATAATCCAGAGTTTTGAGAAGATTGGAGAAACTCAATTTTTCGCCCGAAAATGAAAAAAAAAACGTAAGGGGTAACACTGTCGTTTTTTTTTCGGGTCGAAATTTTGAGTTTCGATATCTCAGCTCTGGAAGGGTCTAGAGCCTCCATTTTTGCACTCAGGTCAAAGTCTCACAGCCCTCTATCATAATCCAGAGTTTTGAGAAGATTGGAGAAACTCAATTTTTCGCCCGAAAATGAAAAAAAAAACGTAAGGGGTAACACTGTCGTTTTTTTTTCGGGTCGAAATTTTGAGTTTCGATATCTCAGCTCTGGAAGGGTCTAGAGCCTCCATTTTTGCACTCAGGTCAAAGTCTCACAGCCCTCTATCATAATCCAGAGTTTTGAGAAGATTGGAGAAACTCAATTTTTCGCCCGAAAATGAAAAAAAACGTAAGGGGTAACACTGTCGTTTTTTTTTCGGGTCGAAATTTTGAGTTTCGATATCTCAGCTCTGGAAGGGTCTAGAGCCTCCATTTTTGCACTCAGGTCAAAGTCTCACAGCCCTCTATCATAATCCAGAGTTTTGAGAAGATTGGAGAAACTCAATTTTTCGCCCGAAAATGAAAAAAAACGTAAGGGGTAACACTGTCGTTTTTTTTTCGGGTCGAAATTTTGAGTTTCGATATCTCAGCTCTGGAAGGGTCTAGAGCCTCCATTTTTGCACTCAGGTCAAAGTCTCACAGCCCTCTATCATAATCCAGAGTTTTGAGAAGATTGGAGAAACTCAATTTTTCGCCCGAAAATGAAAAAAAACGTAAGGGGTAACACTGTCGTTTTTTTTTCGGGTCGAAATTTTGAGTTTCGATATCTCAGCTCTGGAAGGGTCTAGAGCCTCCATTTTTGCACTCAGGTCAAAGTCTCACAGCCCTCTATCATAATCCAGAGTTTTGAGAAGATTGGAGAAACTCAATTTTTCGCCCGAAAATGAAAAAAAACGTAAGGGGTAACACTGTCGTTTTTTTTTTCGGGTCGAAATTTTGAGTTTCGATATCTCAGCTCTGGAAGGGTCTAGAGCCTCCATTTTTGCACTCAGGTCAAAGTCTCACAGCCCTCTATCATAATCCAGAGTTTTGAGAAGATTGGAGAAACTCAATTTTTCGCCCGAAAATGAAAAAAAACGTAAGGGGTAACACTGTCGTTTTTTTTTCGGGTCGAAATTTTGAGTTTCGATATCTCAGCTCTGGAAGGGTCTAGAGCCTCCATTTTTGCACTCAGGTCAAAGTCTCACAGCCCTCTATCATAATCCAGAGTTTTGAGAAGATTGGAGAAACTCAATTTTTCGCCCGAAAATGAAAAAAAACGTAAGGGGTAACACTGTCGTTTTTTTTTCGGGTCGAAATTTTGAGTTTCGATATCTCAGCTCTGGAAGGGTCTAGAGCCTCCATTTTTGCACTCAGGTCAAAGTCTCACAGCCCTCTATCATAATCCAGAGTTTTGAGAAGATTGGAGAAACTCAATTTTTCGCCCGAAAATGAAAAAAAACGTAAGGGGTAACACTGTCGTTTTTTTTTCGGGTCGAAATTTTGAGTTTCGATATCTCAGCTCTGGAAGGGTCTAGAGCCTCCATTTTTGCACTCAGGTCAAAGTCTCACAGCCCTCTATCATAATCCAGAGTTTTGAGAAGATTGGAGAAACTCAATTTTTCGCCCGAAAATGAAAAAAAACGTAAGGGGTAACACTGTCGTTTTTTTTTCGGGTCGAAATTTTGAGTTTCGATATCTCAGCTCTGGAAGGGTCTAGAGCCTCCATTTTTGCACTCAGGTCAAAGTCTCACAGCCCTCTATCATAATCCAGAGTTTTGAGAAGATTGGAGAAACTCAATTTTTCGCCCGAAAATGAAAAAAAACGTAAGGGGTAACACTGTCGTTTTTTTTTCGGGTCGAAATTTTGAGTTTCGATATCTCAGCTCTGGAAGGGTCTAGAGCCTCCATTTTTGCACTCAGGTCAAAGTCTCACAGCCCTCTATCATAATCCAGAGTTTTGAGAAGATTGGAGAAACTCAATTTTTCGCCCGAAAATGAAAAAAAACGTAAGGGGTAACACTGTCGTTTTTTTTTTCGGGTCGAAATTTTGAGTTTCGATATCTCAGCTCTGGAAGGGTCTAGAGCCTCCATTTTTGCACTCAGGTCAAAGTCTCACAGCCCTCTATCATAATCCAGAGTTTTGAGAAGATTGGAGAAACTCAATTTTTCGCCCGAAAATGAAAAAAAACGTAAGGGGTAACACTGTCGTTTTTTTTTCGGGTCGAAATTTTGAGTTTCGATATCTCAGCTCTGGAAGGGTCTAGAGCCTCCATTTTTGCACTCAGGTCAAAGTCTCACAGCCCTCTATCATAATCCAGAGTTTTGAGAAGATTGGAGAAACTCAATTTTTCGCCCGAAAATGAAAAAAAACGTAAGGGGTAACACTGTCGTTTTTTTTTCGGGTCGAAATTTTGAGTTTCGATATCTCAGCTCTGGAAGGGTCTAGAGCCTCCATTTTTGCACTCAGGTCAAAGTCTCACAGCCCTCTATCATAATCCAGAGTTTTGAGAAGATTGGAGAAACTCAATTTTTCGCCCGAAAATGAAAAAAAACGTAAGGGGTAACACTGTCGTTTTTTTTTCGGGTCGAAATTTTGAGTTTCGATATCTCAGCTCTGGAAGGGTCTAGAGCCTCCATTTTTGCACTCAGGTCAAAGTCTCACAGCCCTCTATCATAATCCAGAGTTTTGAGAAGATTGGAGAAACTCAATTTTTCGCCCGAAAATGAAAAAAAACGTAAGGGGTAACACTGTCGTTTTTTTTCGGGTCGAAATTTTGAGTTTCGATATCTCAGCTCTGGAAGGGTCTAGAGCCTCCATTTTTGCACTCAGGTCAAAGTCTCACAGCCCTCTATCATAATCCAGAGTTTTGAGATGATTGGAGAAACTCAATTTTTCGCCCGAAAATGAAAAAAAACGTAAGGGGTAACACTGTCGTTTTTTTTTTCGGGTCGAAATTTTGAGTTTCGATATCTCAGCTCTGGAAGGGTCTAGAGCCTCCATTTTTGCACTCAGGTCAAAGTCTCACAGCCCTCTATCATAATCCAGAGTTTTGAGATGATTGGAGAAACTCAATTTTTCGCCCGAAAATGAAAAAAAACGTAAGGGGTAACACTGTCGTTTTTTTTTCGGGTCGAAATTTTGAGTTTCGATATCTCAGCTCTGGAAGGGTCTAGAGCCTCCATTTTTGCACTCAGGTCAAAGTCTCACAGCCCTCTATCATAATCCAGAGTTTTGAGAAGATTGGAGAAACTCAATTTTTCGCCCGAAAATGAAAAAAAACGTAAGGGGTAACACTGTCGTTTTTTTTCGGGTCGAAATTTTGAGTTTCGATATCTCAGCTCTGGAAGGGTCTAGAGCCTCCATTTTTGCACTCAGGTCAAAGTCTCACAGCCCTCTATCATAATCCAGAGTTTTGAGAAGATTGAAGAAACTCAATTTTTCGCCCGAAAATGAAAAAAAACGTAAGGGGTAACACTGTCGTTTTTTTTCCGGGTGTGAAATTTTGAGTTTCGATATCTCAGCTCTGGAAGGGTCTAGAGCCTCCATTTTTGCACTCAGGTCAAAGTCTCACAGCCCTCTATCATAATCCAGAGTTTTGAGAAGATTGAAGAAACTCAATTTTTCGCCCGAAAATGAAAAAAAACGTAAGGGGTAACACTGTCGTTTTTTTTTCGGGTCGAAATTTTGAGTTTCGATATCTCAGCTCTGGAAGGGTCTAGAGCCTCCATTTTTGCACTCAGGTCAAAGTCTCACAGCCCTCTATCATAATCCAGAGTTTTGAGAAGATTGGAGAAACTCAATTTTTCGCCCGAAAATGAAAAAAAACGTAAGGGGTAACACTGTCGTTTTTTTTTCGGGTCGAAATTTTGAGTTTCGATATCTCAGCTCTGGAAGGGTCTAGAGCCTCCATTTTTGCACTCAGGTCAAAGTCTCACAGCCCTCTATCATAATCCAGAGTTTTGAGAAGATTGGAGAAACTCAATTTTTCGCCCGAAAATGAAAAAAAACGTAAGGGGTAACACTGTCGTTTTTTTTTCGGGTCGAAATTTTGAGTTTCGATATCTCAGCTCTGGAAGGGTCTAGAGCCTCCATTTTTGCACTCAGGTCAAAGTCTCACAGCCCTGTATCATAATCCAGAGTTTTGAGAAGATTGGAGAAACTCAATTTTTCGCCCGAAAATG
>NW_028297303.1:0-103120 GCF_988280905.1 Pimephales promelas | reverse complement strand
TGGGCTGTGTCCTCCAGGTTTGAGAAAGAAATGAGTTGGCGGAAAGCAGAAAACCGGATAATGCGGACAACCTTGACAACATTGAAGGGAAAAGATATCGCCTATGGGGTCAAACCCTGTTCCCTGTCTGCATCTGCTGAAGAAAGGGAGTGGACACACTTTGCTGGAAAACTGAGAGTGCCCTATAGACATTGGAGATGCACCAGTTCTTGACACAAGAGATCAAGAATGAAAATAAGTTGTGGCAAGAAGGTATGAATCAATTCCAGTGAAGGAGGCTTGATCACAGCTGCCAAAACTATGGAGCGCTTCACGGATTTGCGTGTCATCCTTTCGCAGGGGCCATGCTAATCTTCTCTGTATCGATCCAATTTTAGTATATGTGCTGCCTTAGCAAGCACGAGGCCAACTGTCCCGCTCAAGGAATATGTACCCCTCGGGTTCCAGCGAGCCATCACCAAGGTGGTAGGGCAAGCGAGCCATCTACTGAAAGAATGGGTTGGGTAGACTTATCTATGATACCAAACTACAAGCTCTGAATGGGCTGTGTCCTCCAGGTTTTCGAGGAAGAAATGAGTTGGTGGAAAGCAGAAAACCGGATAATGCGGACAACCTTGACAACATTGAAGGGAAAAGATATCGCCTATGGGGTCAAACCCTGTTCCCTGTCTGCATCTGCTGAAGAAAGGGAGTGGACACACTTTGCTGGAAAACTGAGAGTGCCCTATAGACATTGGAGATGCACCAGTTCTTGACACAAGAGATCAAGAATGAAAATAAGTTGTGGCAAGAAGGTATGAATCAATTCCAGTGAAGGAGGCTTGATCACAGCTGCCAAAAATATGGAGCGCTTCACGGATTTGCGTGTCATCCTTTCGCAGGGGCCATGCTAATCTTCTCTGTATCGATCCAATTTTAGTATATGTGCTGCCTTAGCAAGCACGAGGCCAACTGTCCCGCTCAAGGAATATGTACCCCTCGGGTTCCAGCGAGCCATCACCAAGGTGGTAGGGCAAGCGAGCCATCTACTGAAAGAATGGGTTGGGTAGACTTATCTATGGTACCAAACTACAAGCTCTGAATGGGCTGTGTCCTCCAGGTTTTCGAGAAAGAAATGAGTTGGCGGAAAGCAGAAAACCGGATAATGCGGACAACCTTGACAACATTGAAGGGAAAAGATATCGCCTATGGGGTCAAACCCTGTTCCCTGTCGGCATCTGCTGAAGAAGGGGAGTGGACACACTTTGCTGGAAAACTGAGAGTGCCCTATAGACATTGGAGATGCACCAGTTCTTGACACAAGAGATCAAGAATGAAAATAAGTTGTGGCAAGAAGGTATGAATCAATTCCAGTGAAGGAGGCTTGATCACAGCTGCCAAAAATATGGAGCGCTTCACGGATTTGCGTGTCATCCTTTCGCAGGGGCCATGCTAATCTTCTCTGTATCGATCCAATTTTAGTATATGTGCTGCCTTAGCAAGCACGAGGCCAACTGTCCCGCTCAAGGAATATGTACCCCTCGGGTTCCAGCGAGCCATCACCAAGGTGGTAGGGCAAGCGAGCCATCTACTGAAAGAATGGGTTGGGTAGACTTATCTATGGTACCAAACTACAAGCTCTGAATGCGCTGTGTCCTCCAGGTTTTCGAGAAATAAATGAGTTAGAGAAAGCAGAAAACCGGATAATGCGGACAACCTTTACAACATTGAAGGGAAAAGATATCGCCTATGGGGTCAAACCCGGTTCCCTGTCGGCATCTGCTGAGAAAGGGAGTGGACACACTTTGCTGGAAAACTGAGAGTGCCCTATAGACATTGGAGATGCACCAGTTCTTGACACAAGAGATCAAGAATGAAAATACGTTGTGGCAAGAAGGTATGAATCAATTCCAGTGAAGGAGGCTTGATCACAGCTGCCAAAAATATGGAGCGCTTCACGGATTTGCGTGTCATCCTTTCGCAGGGGCCATGCTAATCTTCTCTGTATCGATCCAATTTTAGTATATGTGCTGCCTTAGCAAGCACGAGGCCAACTGTCCCGCTCAATGAATATGTACCCCTCGGGTTCCAGCGAGCCATCACCAAGGTGGTAGGGCAAGCGAGCCAACTACTGAAAGAATGGGTTGGGTAGACTTATCTATGGTACCAAACTACAAGCTCTGAATGGGCTGTGTCCTCCAGGTTTTCGAGAAATAAATGAGTTGGCGGAAAGCAGAAAACCGGATAATGCGGACAACCTTGACAACATTGAAGGGAAAAGATATCGCCTATGGGGTCAAACCCTGTTCCCTGTCGGCATCTGCTGAGAAAGGGAGTGGACACACTATGCTAGAAAACTGAGAGTGCCCTATAGACATTGGAGATGCACCAGTTCTTGACACAAGAGATCAAGAATGAAACTAAATAGTGGTAGAAAGGTATGAATCAATTCCAGTGAAGGAGGCTTGATCACAGCTGCCAAAAATATGGAGCGCTTCACGGATTTGCGTGTCATCCTTTCGCAGGGGCCATGCTAATCTTCTCTGTATCGATCCAATTTTAGTATATGTGCTGCCTTAGCAAGCACGAGGCCAACTGTCCCGCTCAAGGAATATGTACCCCTCGGGTTCCAGCGAGCCATCACCAAGGTGGTAGGGCAAGCGAGCCATCTACTGAAAGAATGGGTTGGGTAGACTTATCTATGGTACCAAACTACAAGCTCTGAATGGGCTGTGTCCTCCAGGTTTTCGAGAAAGAAATGAGTTGGCGGAAAGCAGAAAACCGGATAATGCGGACAACCTTGACAACATTGAAGGGAAAAGATATCGCCTATGGGGTCAAACCCTGTTCCCTGTCGGCATCTGCTGAAGAAGGGGAGTGGACACACTTTGCTGGAAAACTGAGAGTGCCCTATAGACATTGGAGATGCACCAGTTCTTGACACAAGAGATCAAGAATGAAAATAAGTTGTGGCAAGAAGGTATGAATCAATTCCAGTGAAGGAGGCTTGATCACAGCTGCCAAAAATATGGAGCGCTTCACGGATTTGCGTGTCATCCTTTCGCTCTATGTCCCGCGATCTTCTCTGGATGCCGGCCAATCAGCAGCTCGTGCTGTCGAGCCTTTGTCGAGCGTTTTCAGTTTTGGGCCAATCAGAAAGCTCGGATTGTCGAGCGTTTTCAGTTATGGGCCAATCAGAAAGCTCGGATTGTCGAGCGTTTGTCGAGCGTTTTGGGCCAATCAACGGTTAGTATACTCAAGCTTTTGTCGAGCGTTTTGGGCCAATAAACGGTTAGTATACTCAAGCGTCATAGCAACCAACTCAAACGGAAGAGTGTGACGGTTACGACTGACTGAGTGAGTAAAACAAAAATAAATAGAATATTACGAATGTACAGACATTGTCTTCCCAGAGTACTTTTACAATGTACTGACATGGAATTTGTCGATGTATTATTACGTCTCTCCGTCGATCACTGGTTTTTATATTTAAAGAAACGTTAACGTATGTTAGTTAATTAACGTCAACGTCAGGCGTCCTGTTTACACATTTAAACAATATTTACACTTGTCTGATCAAAGATTTAATACGTTTTGAGAGATCGCTAACATGTAATGTAATGCAATCCATTAAAAATTAATGGGACAACATGTGGCGATCTCTGAAAACAAAATTAAATTATGAAAAGACTATACATTTAGTATCTTTAGACCCTTAAGATTATAATATCACCACGTGAAATCAATTATAAAGTTTAAGTGTATCTTTTATGCATTAACAATAAGCCTGTTTATTTAATGGCTGCCAATGCACCCTAGGGTCATTATTTACCTGTTGATTATTAATTTGTTAACGTTAATATTTCAATAATAGTGAATGTGTAGTTCTTGTATATCATTAATCTTATGTGTGATAGTCCTGTTAATATGGCAATTAATATATAGCTGCTAGTTTAACCTGTAATGCTCATCTAATGCTGTGCTGTGCCATTTGTTGTTGAAGATATGTCTTTAGCAAATTTAAAATTCACGGCCTCGCAGCAGCTTATCCTGCGGGCCTCTGATGAGGCGTTGGCCTTCATCGCCTCTAAGGGGCCACGCGGGACCGCCGCTGCTGCGAGGGCCAAGAAGCCGGAGGAGGTGGAGAAGGAGGCCCAAGCCCACGTCGTCTCCAAGGGCGGTGACCCTGGTGACCCCATGCTGGTGCTGGGCTGCCACAGCATCCAGTTTGGGAAGTACCAGGGTCAAACTTTCCGTTGGCTCCTGGAGAACGACGTGGGCTACATCACGCAGTTGGTTGCCAGCCACCAGCGGGAGCGGGAGAAAAGTGCCTCCGACAGCCCCCTTATGGCCAACAAGGACGCACTCGCCCGGTACTCGTGCGCCCACCCTGCTTTTGTGGAGCAGCTGAGGTTCCACCGGGTGCACGAGGAGGCCCGGGCCCGTGCCACTCAGCCCGGGTGTGAGGGCGAGGCGCTTGTTGGCTTTGGGGACTTCAAGGAGGCCACCCTGAAGGACCTGTACGAGTCTACAGGAAAAAAGCAGAAGACGTAAGTCCAGTTGTGGTGAAGGGCAGGGTGCTGTGACTTGTTGATATGCGTGTTAATCTTTGATCATTGTCTTGCAGCTTTGTCAAGTGGCTTCGGCGGAAGATACCGCAGCCTGGGACCTCAATGGACGCCGCCAGGAAGTACATCCTGGGCCGAGACAAGGAGCAGTCGGCAGAGGTGGCTGCTACCCCCCCACCTCTGAGCAGCAGCAGCAGCAGTGGCCCCAGCAAGGCTGCTGCTTCCACCGGGCTGCCGCCACGCAAGCCGACCGCTCCCATGTTCTCGGCCCTACTGGGAAGGCGTCCAATGGCCCCAGGTGAGCTGCAGGCCAAGGTCAGGAAGCTGATGACCACACCAGCACGGCCTGCAGTTCCAGGTATATCTCTTTCTTTCTCTTTAACACAACAGTGGTTCGGTGTAAAGGATTAACTAACCATTGCCCTCCCACCCCACAGCGGTGTCTACATCCGCCAGAGACCAGCGCCCCTCGGTTCCGCCGCCTTCCCCCCCCACAGAGGTGACGGACGAGGAACTGGTCCAGATGGCCACTGACTTAGAAACGGGTAATTGGCACCACACTGGACGTGTCACACTGCAACATTTGCCCTCAATATATATTATTCTGGCAGTATTTTAGCATTAACTGTAATGGTTTCATTTACTGGTCTCTACAGCTGATGCTTGAAGATCAAAGGTAAGTTTGGAAGGTAATGTAGCCGTCTTTGTCGGTGGTAGATGTGTAGAACGTAGTGGTAATGTAGATTTGCTTCACTTGGCCCTGCTTCACCTCTCAACATCCACCTTGTAGCACTAAACCATCTGCTCTATCACTGGCATGCTGTATGTCATCTATTCACTTGCATGCTACACACCATTTAATTACTGGTATGCTGCACGTCATCTAATCACTGGCATGCTGCACGTCTCACTTAGTCTTGCCTGCCTGTGGCTGATGCCATTTTGTTGTGTGTGTGTGTGTGTGTGTGTGTGAATGTGTCTGCAGCTCACGTACAGGTCCTTCAGACGCTCCCGCTGGTGGTGAGGCCTCCATCCCCACCTCCTCCGGCACTGTCCTACATCCCTCCCCCACCACCACCACCACCTCAAGTTGCGGCTGCTCCACCTAGCCTCGCGTTTCCTGTGCGGGCTCCGGCGTTGACCAGGGAGGAGCCCTGTCGCGTCTCCGTGGAGGAGACGCCATCCGGGGAGGCCACCCTGGCACCAGCGCCGGCAAAGAGGAAGAGGAAGGAGAGGAAAGTGGAGCAGCCCGCAACACCCACTCCTGCTTCGGCTGAGGTACAAACACACGCTCACACACCTGGCCCGTACTCATGGACGGCACAACTCAGTGAAGTTGACTGTCAATCTGCATGTAGCACCTCCTCTCAGCCTCCTGACTGTTTGTTTGTTTCACAGTCCCGGTTGCCTGAGAGCTGGCGGACAGCTCTCACCGTGGAAGAGCAGGAGTGGATCGGCCGGGAGCTGTTCAAGCCAGACAGCGAGGGGAGGACCAAACTCACCACAGACCTCAAGCTGTGGTGGGACCCTCCTCAGCCCCGGCCGAGTTACTCTCAGCCACCCGCCTCACCAGCTGCCTTCTTCGCGTGTCGGCTGTTCCTCTGGGTGCCCCTGCGTCTGTGGGGCGTCCGGCCGACATGCTGTAATAGGGCCCTCACAAAGTGTGGGCTCTACAGGACCATCCGGAGGGTCCTGGACATCGACGGCTGGTACTTGATGGCCACCGAGTACCTGGAGTGCCGTCGGTGTAAGAGGAAGGTAGCTGCCTGGTCGCAGGAGGTCGTGGGTCAGCTGGGTGAGGGGCATCGCGCCCTCTTCCCGGCAATCCTCACCTACAAGTAAGTATCTGTCTAAAAACCTTGTTGTGTCTGTGTGTGGCTCTTGTGTAACACATGATGTACTCCTCTCTGTAGACTTGCCTGCGACCGGCGGGTAATCATCCAGCTGCGTGAGCGTACTCGGGGGAACAGCGCCACGCAGCTGTACAAAAAACTCTGTGAGGCACACACAGAGGCCTGGATGCGGCGGTCCATACACTACCTCAGCGTCATGGAGCCCTTCACGTCGCAGGGTGTCGTGCGCATGTGCACCCCACCACCAAAACCGCCACCCGTGCCCCAGTACGCGTGGCTGTTATTGGTGTACTGCCACGACATCCTCTCCCGCCTGGAGGACGTGAAGGCCCGGGTCACCTCCGTCTTTGGTAGGGTTTTGAAGATGGACTCTACCAAGAAGGTAAATGTGGTGCTATATATGTATATACACTATATAGTTTGTACTATTATCGACATACATACTAATTTAACACGCGCTCACTCGACATACATACTAATATAAATACTAATATATATACTAATATATATATATATATATATATATATATAAATAAGTGTGGTGTGGAGTATCATGCTCTGGCTATGTGCGTGCAGCCTTACTGAGATGCTTTATCCTTTAAAACAGGTGACCCGGAAGCTCTCCGGTGCTGCCGCCCAGACCGCAGCATGGGCAACGAACGTCGGCAACGAGCACGGACAGGTGCTCATGTCCGTGCTCACGGACACCGAGGGTGCCGGCCTGTTGCCCATGGCTGAGGGGTTGATGCGGCGGTATCGGGACGCTGGGGTGGAGCCACCTCAGCTCCTCTACGTCGACCGGGACTGTTGTTCGTCCCACGGGAGATCCAAGGCAGCTGACGTGTTCGGGAAGTGGGACAAGCTGGTGGTCCGGCTGGACATCTGGCACCTGATGCGCCGGTTTGCGTCAGGTGTGTTGTGGCAATAACAATAATTAAACAAATAGCATTTCAGTAAGAGACATCATGGTTCCATAACTTTTGATATAACATGCATTTTTCCATAACAGGTGTCACCACTGAGAGCCACCAGCTGTATAAACCCTTCCTGCAGCAGCTGTCTTCGTGCATCTTCCTGTGGGACCCAGAGGACACAGCCCGGTTGCTCAAAGCTACGAAGAGGATGCTTGAGGCGCAGGGGATGACCTTCTCGTCCGACGCCGGAGTGTGGAGGCACGTCAGCCGCAAGAACATGGCTCTCCATTGCCGTCGCCGCACGCGTGGAGCGGCGGAGACGGAGCGGCTGATCGGTGACCTCCTGGAAACCTTCGGCGGTGCCAGCGGACGAGACACCATGGGGATTTCCCTGCTGGACCAAGACCGCATCCAGAAGATCTGGAAGGAGCAGCGGCGCCACCTCCAGTGCATCCAGGACCCGCCGGGCGTGGAGCTGTACACTGAGACCGGCAGGATGACCAAGGGGGGGATCAGCCTGCCGGTGTACCGTTGTGCACGAGGCTCCACGTCCCTGGAGTCGTTCCACCTGCATCTCAACCGCTTCATTCCAGGTAGACCACACGTTTCACTGTCACGTCAATCTTTCACTGTCATCGACTCGCTGTCGTTCACATTGTGTGCACTGAATAAACTGCTAAACAGATCTGTGTTCCTCCGCAGGAGAAAGTGCCAATCCCTGGCACTTCCAGGCATTTCTCCTGGAGGGGTTGACGCGGTGGAACACAGACAGGGCGGCGTCCGTGGCACAGGAGGGACGGCCGCTGCTCCGCTCCTACAATGGCCCCCTGCAGCACTCTCTTGATCAGCTCAGCCAAAGGGTGCTTGGCGTGAGTGTGGTCAAGGATTACACCAAGCCCAGGGAGTACACTGGTAAGAACACTCAAGCCACCGCGCTTACACGTGTCCACACTGAATGATACTTGTACCTGACTGACTGTTGTTGTACTTCAGGGGAACTCATCGGCATCGAGTACCTGTACTCCCAGACGGGCAGAGTGCTGCAGGACGTCAGCTTGGACCCTGACATTCCGGACGCGGGGGGGGACGTTCCCCATCTCGTCGAGGATGACGAGCTCGCCGACGGCCAGGAGGTGGATGACCTCACCCTCCACGTGCCTGGCGAGTTCCTAGATCCTCTGACGGACCCGCGGTCAGGGCGACCGGCTGACGCACCCGCGCCCGAGCCATCCAGTCCGACCGGTGCCCCCGAGCCCGCACCCCACTCCCCCGGCCGGTCCTCGCCAGAGCCTCAGCAGGCTGCTGAGGTAAGCACGACTGTAGTGCATCCCGCATCACCCAAAACGGCGCTTGCTCTGTTCTATCCAACTGACTTATTTCTTTCTCCATTTTTTCTTGTGTGTCTGCAGGACTACAGAGGACCAGATGACCAGCCAGGGTACCTGGCCGTGGTCCAGTTGGCCACGGCCTTGGTGGGGTTGCGTCACGACCCGGCCTTGTCCGAGGGGAGGGTAGATGAGCTTATCAGGCTCTACGAGGCCCTGTCACCGTACGACAGGGCCCGAGTAGTTTACCCTCCCCGCTACAGGGACAGGCCAGCTCAGGGGCGCTTCATGGCAGCGAAGCCAAGCCACACCAGTATACCTGGTGTGGAAAGCTTGAGGCGGTAAGGCTACACTTCCATCATACATATCCCTGATGTACACACCAGCTGCTCTATGTAATGTTGCCCATTATCTTGCTCATATCTGTCATTGTTTTTGTCCATTGTCCACAGCTGCCTGGTCGGAGAGACCTCTGGACCTGCCAGCAGTCCCAGCGCAAGCCGGCTGGTAGAGGCAGTATGCGCCCAGCTCTGCCGCTTGATCCCCTCGGGCAGCCGTGCACGCGGTGCCCGGAGGTCGCGGTGGGAGAGCATACTGCTTCGGTACCAGCACATCCGGGACCTTGTGCTGGGCCACCAGAGGCTGATGGCTCGGGCGCCCATTCAGCTCTTTGAGCTGAATGCCAGGACCCTCTCGCTGTGGTATGTTTGATGCTTTTGATGGTATTGATGAATTGCATGCTCTTAAAATTGTACATGTAACTAAAATACTATGTTGAAATCCGTTCTCAGGTTCACCAGGACGCAGCGGGAGAAGGAGAGGACTGTGCTCACTTCAGGCGTTGCAGCAGAGGGACGACCACCGGCGGCGGCAGCGGGCTCGGCGACGGCGCCGGGCCCAACAGCAGCGGCGGATCGTCCTCCGGCAGCAGCAACAGGCCAGGCGACGACAGCAGCGCCAAGGGTGGTGGGACCTCCGGCAGCAGCACCGGCTGTGGCAGCACCGGTGCCTGTTTTGCCAGCGCCAGTGTGCCCACTGGCGCCTTTACCGCCTGCCCCCTCAGCTGTTGTCCTGGCCATACCACCAGCTGCTGCGGCTGCAACAGGACCTTTTTCGATGACACAGCCTCTCTTTCTGGACCTCTCACTGCCCCAGCAGAGCGTAAGGGTGCTCCCCATACCTACGCTCCCTCGGACAACGCCAGCTCCACACATCCTCCCTCTGCCTCTGGCCGCCGCACATCACGCCGGCCCTCTGCCTCCTGCTCCGCCTCCTCAGCCTCGCTCTGTGTACAAAACTGAGTGGCTGAGGAGGAAGAGGGCTGAGCAGAGGGCAGCAGCAGGAGCAGGAGCAGGAGCAGTCGTTGCTGCCCGGGCCGGCGTGCCACAAGAACAAAAGTGCAGGACATGCGGCCAGCCAAAGCGGAGGGAGACTGGACACACCCGCTACGGCAATGTACATTTTTGCTCTGCCGCCGCAGCGGGTAAGAGTGTGGAGGAGTGGCTGAGGGAGATGAAGGACAAGGAAAAGGGTCGAGCCCCGGACTGATTTTGCATTCTCGCTGGGGCAGGTGTATATAGTTGTTTGTGTTTTTTTTTTGTTTGTTTGTTTGTTTATTTTTAAAGACATTGACTTTACCCTCCACATGGACCGGGACCTTGCCGCGGTGTGGAGGCTTCTTACAAACACCGGTCCACACCTGTCACAATTTTTCTACAGCACAGTGACACTATGCTTGAAAAAACATTGTGTATCCCATTCACACCTGTATAACATTGCCATGCCTTTGTACTATACTGATTCTTTGCACTGACAAGTTTTATAGGCCTATACTGTGTGTCTTCTGCCTATCATATGGCTTAAGAAAAAGAAAAGATAACATTGTCTGTCCCATTCACACCTGTATAACACATTGTCATGCATTTGTGCTGTTATGATTTTATGCGCTGACAAGTTATATAGGTCTTTTGGACATGTGGGTATGTTGAACAATGTGGTCATTGTCTTTGGAGTTACGTTGCACTGGCTTTGTTGCCGCCGCGTTGGTACTTCACACTGTATGCTGCTGCGTTATGTATCCATGCATGTCTGTAATGAGCCCTTATATTATATCAATGCCACTGTCTGCATCAATACAACTGTTCTCAATACCACTGTCTGCATCAATACCACTGTTCTGCATCAATACCACTGTCTGCATCAATACCACTGTTTTATTGTATTGTATTTTGAAATAAATAATCTATTTCACACTGTAGTCTACTGCTGCTGCTGTTTGGTGTTTTCTGCATCTATACAATCATCATCAACAACTGATATGTTATTGATAATTTTTATTTAAATATCAAAAAAATATTTCTATATACATATATATATATATATATATATATATATATATATATATAAAATGTGCAGAAAAAGGTGAAACAATATAAATACAATATGTTCAACAACAAATTTTAATATCTATCCAGAAAAGGGTGAAACAAAATAAAAAGGTTAGACAATGTGAATACAATATATTATTTAACATACATGTCTATGCAGAAAAAGGTGAAACAATATAAATACAATATAATGTTTAACACAAATATAATGTTTAACACAACAGATTTTAATATCTATGCAGAAAAAGGTTAAACAAATAATACACGTCATGTTACCTTAACGTATACACATGAAATAGGCATGATATATGTAAAAAATTAATGTTTGATATTTGTGCTTCGGGCGGGATTCGATCCTGCGTTTTGATGGTCTCGTTTGTACCTCGTTTGTGCGACTGGGCATGCGCGAAGGCGCTAATGCGCCTGCGCACAAACAGAGAAAAATGATGGGGAAGCTTTTCGCAGGGGCCATGCTAATCTTCTCTGTATCGATCCAATTTTAGTATATGTGCTGCCTTAGCAAGCACGAGGCCAACTGTCCCGCTCAAGGAATATGTACCCCTCGGGTTCCAGCGAGCCATCACCAAGGTGGTAGGGCAAGCGAGCCATCTACTGAAAGAATGGGTTGGGTAGACTTATCTATGGTACCAAACTACAAGCTCTGAATGGGCTGTGTCCTCCAGGTTTTCGAGGAAGAAATGAGTTGGTGGAAAGCAGAAAACCGGATAATGCGGACAACCTTGACAACATTGAAGGGAAAAGATATCGCCTATGGGGTCAAACCCTGTTCCCTGTCTGCATCTGCTGAAGAAAGGGAGTGGACACACTTTGCTGGAAAACTGAGAGTGCCTTATAGACATTGGAGATGCACCAGTTCTTGACACAAGAGATCAAGAATGAAAATAAGTTGTGGCAAGAAGGTATGAATCAATTCCAGTGAAGGAGGCTTGATCACAGCTGCCAAAAATATGGAGCGCTTCACGGATTTGCGTGTCATCCTTTCGCAGGGGCCATGCTAATCTTCTCTGTATCGATCCAATTTTAGTATATGTGCTGCCTTAGCAAGCACGAGGCCAACTGTCCCGCTCAAGGAATATGTACCCCTCGGGTTCCAGCGAGCCATCACCAAGGTGGTAGTGCAAGCGAGCCATCTACTGAAATAATGGGTTGGGTAGACTTATCTATGGTACCAAACTACAAGCTCTGAATGGGCTGTGTCCTCCAGGTTTTCGAGAAAGAAATGAGTTGGCGGAAAGCAGAAAACCGGAATATGCGGACAACCTTGACAACATTGAAGGGAAAAGATATCGCCTATGGGGTCAAACCCTGTTCCCTGTCTGCATCTGCTGAAGAAAGGGAGTGGACACACTTTGCTGGAAAACTGAGAGTGCCCTATAGACATTGGAGATGCACCAGTTCTTGACACAAGAGATCAAGAATGAAAATAAGTTGTGGCAAGAAGGTATGAATCAATTCCAGTGAAGGAGGCTTGATCACAGCTGCCAAAAATATGGAGCGCTTCACGGATTTGCGTGTCATCCTTTCGCAGGGGCCATGCTAATCTTCTCTGTATCGATCCAATTTTAGTATATGTGCTGCCTTAGCAAGCACGAGGCCAACTGTCCCGCTCAAGGAATATGTACCCCTCGGGTTCCAGCGAGCCATCACCAAGGTGGTAGGGCAAGCGAGCCATCTACTGAAAGAATGGGTTGGGTAGACTTATCTATGGTACCAAACTACAAGCTCTGAATGGGCTGTGTCCTCCAGGTTTGAGAAAGAAATGAGTTGGCGGAAAGCAGAAAACCGGATAATGCGGACAACCTTGACAACATTGAAGGGAAAAGATATCGCCTATGGGGTCAAACCCTGTTCCCTGTCTGCATCTGCTGAAGAAAGGGAGTGGACACACTTTGCTGGAAAACTGAGAGTGCCCTATAGACATTGGAGATGCACCAGTTCTTGACACAAGAGATCAAGAATGAAAATAAGTTGTGGCAAGAAGGTATGAATCAATTCCAGTGAAGGAGGCTTGATCACAGCTGCCAAAACTATGGAGCGCTTCACGGATTTGCGTGTCATCCTTTCGCAGGGGCCATGCTAATCTTCTCTGTATCGATCCAATTTTAGTATATGTGCTGCCTTAGCAAGCACGAGGCCAACTGTCCCGCTCAAGGAATATGTACCCCTCGGGTTCCAGCGAGCCATCACCAAGGTGGTAGGGCAAGCGAGCCATCTACTGAAAGAATGGGTTGGGTAGACTTATCTATGATACCAAACTACAAGCTCTGAATGGGCTGTGTCCTCCAGGTTTTCGAGGAAGAAATGAGTTGGTGGAAAGCAGAAAACCGGATAATGCGGACAACCTTGACAACATTGAAGGGAAAAGATATCGCCTATGGGGTCAAACCCTGTTCCCTGTCTGCATCTGCTGAAGAAAGGGAGTGGACACACTTTGCTGGAAAACTGAGAGTGCCCTATAGACATTGGAGATGCACCAGTTCTTGACACAAGAGATCAAGAATGAAAATAAGTTGTGGCAAGAAGGTATGAATCAATTCCAGTGAAGGAGGCTTGATCACAGCTGCCAAAAATATGGAGCGCTTCACGGATTTGCGTGTCATCCTTTCGCAGGGGCCATGCTAATCTTCTCTGTATCGATCCAATTTTAGTATATGTGCTGCCTTAGCAAGCACGAGGCCAACTGTCCCGCTCAAGGAATATGTACCCCTCGGGTTCCAGCGAGCCATCACCAAGGTGGTAGGGCAAGCGAGCCATCTACTGAAAGAATGGGTTGGGTAGACTTATCTATGGTACCAAACTACAAGCTCTGAATGGGCTGTGTCCTCCAGGTTTTCGAGAAAGAAATGAGTTGGCGGAAAGCAGAAAACCGGATAATGCGGACAACCTTGACAACATTGAAGGGAAAAGATATCGCCTATGGGGTCAAACCCTGTTCCCTGTCGGCATCTGCTGAAGAAGGGGAGTGGACACACTTTGCTGGAAAACTGAGAGTGCCCTATAGACATTGGAGATGCACCAGTTCTTGACACAAGAGATCAAGAATGAAAATAAGTTGTGGCAAGAAGGTATGAATCAATTCCAGTGAAGGAGGCTTGATCACAGCTGCCAAAAATATGGAGCGCTTCACGGATTTGCGTGTCATCCTTTCGCAGGGGCCATGCTAATCTTCTCTGTATCGATCCAATTTTAGTATATGTGCTGCCTTAGCAAGCACGAGGCCAACTGTCCCGCTCAAGGAATATGTACCCCTCGGGTTCCAGCGAGCCATCACCAAGGTGGTAGGGCAAGCGAGCCATCTACTGAAAGAATGGGTTGGGTAGACTTATCTATGGTACCAAACTACAAGCTCTGAATGCGCTGTGTCCTCCAGGTTTTCGAGAAATAAATGAGTTAGAGAAAGCAGAAAACCGGATAATGCGGACAACCTTTACAACATTGAAGGGAAAAGATATCGCCTATGGGGTCAAACCCGGTTCCCTGTCGGCATCTGCTGAGAAAGGGAGTGGACACACTTTGCTGGAAAACTGAGAGTGCCCTATAGACATTGGAGATGCACCAGTTCTTGACACAAGAGATCAAGAATGAAAATACGTTGTGGCAAGAAGGTATGAATCAATTCCAGTGAAGGAGGCTTGATCACAGCTGCCAAAAATATGGAGCGCTTCACGGATTTGCGTGTCATCCTTTCGCAGGGGCCATGCTAATCTTCTCTGTATCGATCCAATTTTAGTATATGTGCTGCCTTAGCAAGCACGAGGCCAACTGTCCCGCTCAATGAATATGTACCCCTCGGGTTCCAGCGAGCCATCACCAAGGTGGTAGGGCAAGCGAGCCAACTACTGAAAGAATGGGTTGGGTAGACTTATCTATGGTACCAAACTACAAGCTCTGAATGCGCCGTGTCCTCCAGGTTTTCGAGAAATAAATGAGTTGGCGGAAAGCAGAAAACCGGATAATGCGGACAACCTTGACAACATTGAAGGGAAAAGATATCGCCTATGGGGTCAAACCCTGTTCCCTGTCGGCATCTGCTGAGAAAGGGAGTGGACACACTATGCTAGAAAACTGAGAGTGCCCTATAGACATTGGAGATGCACCAGTTCTTGACACAAGAGATCAAGAATGAAACTAAATAGTGGTAGAAAGGTATGAATCAATTCCAGTGAAGGAGGCTTGATCACAGCTGCCAAAAATATGGAGCGCTTCACGGATTTGCGTGTCATCCTTTCGCAGGGGCCATGCTAATCTTCTCTGTATCGATCCAATTTTAGTATATGTGCTGCCTTAGCAAGCACGAGGCCAACTGTCCCGCTCAAGGAATATGTACCCCTCGGGTTCCAGCGAGCCAACACCAAGGTGGTAGGGCAAGCGAGCCATCTACTGAAAGAATGGGTTGGGTAGACTTATCTATGGTACCAAACTACAAGCTCTGAATGGGCTGTGTCCTCCAGGTTTTCGAGAAAGAAATGAGTTGGCGGAAAGCAGAAAACCGGATAATGCGGACAACCTTGACAACATTGAAGGGAAAAGATATCGCCTATGGGGTCAAACCCTGTTCCCTGTCGGCATCTGCTGAAGAAGGGGAGTGGACACACTTTGCTGGAAAACTGAGAGTGCCCTATAGACATTGGAGATGCACCAGTTCTTGACACAAGAGATCAAGAATGAAAATAAGTTGTGGCAAGAAGGTATGAATCAATTCCAGTGAAGGAGGCTTGATCACAGCTGCCAAAAATATGGAGCGCTTCACGGATTTGCGTGTCATCCTTTCGCAGGGGCCATGCTAATCTTCTCTGTATCGATCCAATTTTAGTATATGTGCTGCCTTAGCAAGCACAAGGCCAACTGTCCCGCTCAAGGAATATGTACCCCTCGGGTTCCAGCGAGCCATCACCAAGGTGGTAGGGCAAGCGAGCCATCTACTGAAAGAATGGGTTGGGTAGACTTATCTATGGTACCAAACTACAAGCTCTGAATGGGCTGTGTCCTCCAGGTTTTCGAGAAAGAAATGAGTTGGCGGAAAGCAGAAAACCGGATAATGCGGACAACCTTGACAACATTGAAGGGAAAAGATATCGCCTATGGGGTCAAACCCTGTTCCCTGTCGGCATCTGCTGAAGAAGGGGAGTGGACACACTTTGCTGGAAAACTGAGAGTGCCCTATAGACATTGGAGATGCACCAGTTCTTGACACAAGAGATCAAGAATGAAAATAAGTTGTGGCAAGAAGGTATGAATCAATTCCAGTGAAGGAGGCTTGATCACAGCTGCCAAAAATATGGAGCGCTTCACGGATTTGCGTGTCATCCTTTCGCAGGGGCCATGCTAATCTTCTCTGTATCGATCCAATTTTAGTATATGTGCTGCCTTAGCAAGCACGAGGCCAACTGTCCCGCTCAAGGAATATGTACCCCTCGGGTTCCAGCGAGCCATCACCAAGGTGGTAGGGCAAGCGAGCCATCTACTGAAAGAATGGGTTGGGTAGACTTATCTATGGTACCAAACTACAAGCTCTGAATGGGCTGTGTCCTCCAGGTTTTCGAGGAAGAAATGAGTTGGTGGAAAGCAGAAAACCGGATAATGCGGACAACCTTGACAACATTGAAGGGAAAAGATATCGCCTATGGGGTCAAACCCTGTTCCCTGTCTGCATCTGCTGAAGAAAGGGAGTGGACACACTTTGCTGGAAAACTGAGAGTGCCCTATAGACATTGGAGATGCACCAGTTCTTGACACAAGAGATCAAGAATGAAAATAAGTTGTGGCAAGAAGGTATGAATCAATTCCAGTGAAGGAGGCTTGATCACAGCTGCCAAAAATATGGAGCGCTTCACGGATTTGCGTGTCATCCTTTCGCAGGGGCCATGCTAATCTTCTCTGTATCGATCCAATTTTAGTATATGTGCTGCCTTAGCAAGCACGAGGCCAACTGTCCCGCTCAAGGAATATGTACCCCTCGGGTTCCAGCGAGCCATCACCAAGGTGGTAGGGCAAGCGAGCCATCTACTGAAAGAATGGGTTGGGTAGACTTATCTATGGTACCAAACTACAAGCTCTGAATGGGCTGTGTCCTCCAGGTTTTCGAGGAAGAAATGAGTTGGTGGAAAGCAGAAAACCGGATAATGCGGACAACCTTGACAACATTGAAGGGAAAAGATATCGCCTATGGGGTCAAACCCTGTTCCCTGTCTGCATCTGCTGAAGAAAGGGAGTGGACACACTTTGCTGGAAAACTGAGAGTGCCTTATAGACATTGGAGATGCACCAGTTCTTGACACAAGAGATCAAGAATGAAAATAAGTTGTGGCAAGAAGGTATGAATCAATTCCAGTGAAGGAGGCTTGATCACAGCTGCCAAAAATATGGAGCGCTTCACTGATTTGCGTGTCATCCTTTCGCAGGGGCCATGCTAATCTTCTCTGTATCGATCCAATTTTAGTATATGTGCTGCCTTAGCAAGCACGAGGCCAACTGTCCCGCTCAAGGAATATGTACCCCTCGGGTTCCAGCGAGCCATCACCAAGGTGGTAGTGCAAGCGAGCCATCTACTGAAATAATGGGTTGGGTAGACTTATCTATGGTACCAAACTACAAGCTCTGAATGGGCTGTGTCCTCCAGGTTTTCGAGAAAGAAATGAGTTGGCGGAAAGCAGAAAACCGGAATATGCGGACAACCTTGACAACATTGAAGGGAAAAGATATCGCCTATGGGGTCAAACCCTGTTCCCTGTCTGCATCTGCTGAAGAAAGGGAGTGGACACACTTTGCTGGAAAACTGAGAGTGCCCTATAGACATTGGAGATGCACCAGTTCTTGACACAAGAGATCAAGAATGAAAATAAGTTGTGGCAAGAAGGTATGAATCAATTCCAGTGAAGGAGGCTTGATCACAGCTGCCAAAAATATGGAGCGCTTCACGGATTTGCGTGTCATCCTTTCGCAGGGGCCATGCTAATCTTCTCTGTACCGATCCAATTTTAGTATATGTGCTGCCTTAGCAAGCACGAGGCCAACTGTCCCGCTCAAGGAATATGTACCCCTCGGGTTCCAGCGAGCCATCACCAAGGTGGTAGGGCAAGCGAGCCATCTACTGAAAGAATGGGTTGGGTAGACTTATCTATGGTACCAAACTACAAGCTCTGAATGGGCTGTGTCCTCCAGGTTTGAGAAAGAAATGAGTTGGCGGAAAGCAGAAAACCGGATAATGCGGACAACCTTGACAACATTGAAGGGAAAAGATATCGCCTATGGGGTCAAACCCTGTTCCCTGTCTGCATCTGCTGAAGAAAGGGAGTGGACACACTTTGCTGGAAAACTGAGAGTGCCCTATAGACATTGGAGATGCACCAGTTCTTGACACAAGAGATCAAGAATGAAAATAAGTTGTGGCAAGAAGGTATGAATCAATTCCAGTGAAGGAGGCTTGATCACAGCTGCCAAAACTATGGAGCGCTTCACAGATTTGCGTGTCATCCTTTCGCAGGGGCCATGCTAATCTTCTCTGTATCGATCCAATTTTAGTATATGTGCTGCCTTAGCAAGCACGAGGCCAACTGTCCCGCTCAAGGAATATGTACCCCTCGGGTTCCAGCGAGCCATCACCAAGGTGGTAGGGCAAGCGAGCCATCTACTGAAAGAATGGGTTGGGTAGACTTATCTATGATACCAAACTACAAGCTCTGAATGGGCTGTGTCCTCCAGGTTTTCGAGGAAGAAATGAGTTGGTGGAAAGCAGAAAACCGGATAATGCGGACAACCTTGACAACATTGAAGGGAAAAGATATCGCCTATGGGGTCAAACCCTGTTCCCTGTCTGCATCTGCTGAAGAAAGGGAGTGGACACACTTTGCTGGAAAACTGAGAGTGCCCTATAGACATTGGAGATGCACCAGTTCTTGACACAAGAGATCAAGAATGAAAATAAGTTGTGGCAAGAAGGTATGAATCAATTCCAGTGAAGGAGGCTTGATCACAGCTGCCAAAAATATGGAGCGCTTCACGGATTTGCGTGTCATCCTTTCGCAGGGGCCATGCTAATCTTCTCTGTATCGATCCAATTTTAGTATATGTGCTGCCTTAGCAAGCACGAGGCCAACTGTCCCGCTCAAGGAATATGTACCCCTCGGGTTCCAGCGAGCCATCACCAAGGTGGTAGGGCAAGCGAGCCATCTACTGAAAGAATGGGTTGGGTAGACTTATCTATGGTACCAAACTACAAGCTCTGAATGGGCTGTGTCCTCCAGGTTTTCGAGAAAGAAATGAGTTGGCGGAAAGCAGAAAACCGGATAATGCGGACAACCTTGACAACATTGAAGGGAAAAGATATCGCCTATGGGGTCAAACCCTGTTCCCTGTCGGCATCTGCTGAAGAAGGGGAGTGGACACACTTTGCTGGAAAACTGAGAGTGCCCTATAGACATTGGAGATGCACCAGTTCTTGACACAAGAGATCAAGAATGAAAATAAGTTGTGGCAAGAAGGTATGAATCAATTCCAGTGAAGGAGGCTTGATCACAGCTGCCAAAAATATGGAGCGCTTCACGGATTTGCGTGTCATCCTTTCGCAGGGGCCATGCTAATCTTCTCTGTATCGATCCAATTTTAGTATATGTGCTGCCTTAGCAAGCACGAGGCCAACTGTCCCGCTCAAGGAATATGTACCCCTCGGGTTCCAGCGAGCCATCACCAAGGTGGTAGGGCAAGCGAGCCATCTACTGAAAGAATGGGTTGGGTAGACTTATCTATGGTACCAAACTACAAGCTCTGAATGCGCTGTGTCCTCCAGGTTTTCGAGAAATAAATGAGTTAGAGAAAGCAGAAAACCGGATAATGCGGACAACCTTTACAACATTGAAGGGAAAAGATATCGCCTATGGGGTCAAACCCGGTTCCCTGTCGGCATCTGCTGAGAAAGGGAGTGGACACACTTTGCTGGAAAACTGAGAGTGCCCTATAGACATTGGAGATGCACCAGTTCTTGACACAAGAGATCAAGAATGAAAATACGTTGTGGCAAGAAGGTATGAATCAATTCCAGTGAAGGAGGCTTGATCACAGCTGCCAAAAATATGGAGCGCTTCACGGATTTGCGTGTCATCCTTTCGCAGGGGCCATGCTAATCTTCTCTGTATCGATCCAATTTTAGTATATGTGCTGCCTTAGCAAGCACGAGGCCAACTGTCCCGCTCAATGAATATGTACCCCTCGGGTTCCAGCGAGCCATCACCAAGGTGGTAGGGCAAGCGAGCCAACTACTGAAAGAATGGGTTGGGTAGACTTATCTATGGTACCAAACTACAAGCTCTGAATGCGCCGTGTCCTCCAGGTTTTCGAGAAATAAATGAGTTGGCGGAAAGCAGAAAACCGGATAATGCGGACAACCTTGACAACATTGAAGGGAAAAGATATCGCCTATGGGGTCAAACCCTGTTCCCTGTCGGCATCTGCTGAGAAAGGGAGTGGACACACTATGCTAGAAAACTGAGAGTGCCCTATAGACATTGGAGATGCACCAGTTCTTGACACAAGAGATCAAGAATGAAACTAAATAGTGGTAGAAAGGTATGAATCAATTCCAGTGAAGGAGGCTTGATCACAGCTGCCAAAAATATGGAGCGCTTCACGGATTTGCGTGTCATCCTTTCGCAGGGGCCATGCTAATCTTCTCTGTATCGATCCAATTTTAGTATATGTGCTGCCTTAGCAAGCACGAGGCCAACTGTCCCGCTCAAGGAATATGTACCCCTCGGGTTCCAGCGAGCCATCACCAAGGTGGTAGGGCAAGCGAGCCATCTACTGAAAGAATGGGTTGGGTAGACTTATCTATGGTACCAAACTACAAGCTCTGAATGGGCTGTGTCCTCCAGGTTTTCGAGAAAGAAATGAGTTGGCGGAAAGCAGAAAACCGGATAATGCGGACAACCTTGACAACATTGAAGGGAAAAGATATCGCCTATGGGGTCAAACCCTGTTCCCTGTCGGCATCTGCTGAAGAAGGGGAGTGGACACACTTTGCTGGAAAACTGAGAGTGCCCTATAGACATTGGAGATGCACCAGTTCTTGACACAAGAGATCAAGAATGAAAATAAGTTGTGGCAAGAAGGTATGAATCAATTCCAGTGAAGGAGGCTTGATCACAGCTGCCAAAAATATGGAGCGCTTCACGGATTTGCGTGTCATCCTTTCGCAGGGGCCATGCTAATCTTCTCTGTATCGATCCAATTTTAGTATATGTGCTGCCTTAGCAAGCACGAGGCCAACTGTCCCGCTCAAGGAATATGTACCCCTCGGGTTCCAGCGAGCCATCACCAAGGTGGTAGGGCAAGCGAGCCATCTACTGAAAGAATGGGTTGGGTAGACTTATCTATGGTACCAAACTACAAGCTCTGAATGGGCTGTGTCCTCCAGGTTTTCGAGGAAGAAATGAGTTGGTGGAAAGCAGAAAACCGGATAATGCGGACAACCTTGACAACATTGAAGGGAAAAGATATCGCCTATGGGGTCAAACCCTGTTCCCTGTCTGCATCTGCTGAAGAAAGGGAGTGGACACACTTTGCTGGAAAACTGAGAGTGCCCTATAGACATTGGAGATGCACCAGTTCTTGACACAAGAGATCAAGAATGAAAATAAGTTGTGGCAAGAAGGTATGAATCAATTCCAGTGAAGGAGGCTTGATCACAGCTGCCAAAAATATGGAGCGCTTCACGGATTTGCGTGTCATCCTTTCGCAGGGGCCATGCTAATCTTCTCTGTATCGATCCAATTTTAGTATATGTGCTGCCTTAGCAAGCACGAGGCCAACTGTCCCGCTCAAGGAATATGTACCCCTCGGGTTCCAGCGAGCCATCACCAAGGTGGTAGGGCAAGCGAGCCATCTACTGAAAGAATGGGTTGGGTAGACTTATCTATGGTACCAAACTACAAGCTCTGAATGGGCTGTGTCCTCCAGGTTTTCGAGGAAGAAATGAGTTGGTGGAAAGCAGAAAACCGGATAATGCGGACAACCTTGACAACATTGAAGGGAAAAGATATCGCCTATGGGGTCAAACCCTGTTCCCTGTCTGCATCTGCTGAAGAAAGGGAGTGGACACACTTTGCTGGAAAACTGAGAGTGCCTTATAGACATTGGAGATGCACCAGTTCTTGACACAAGAGATCAAGAATGAAAATAAGTTGTGGCAAGAAGGTATGAATCAATTCCAGTGAAGGAGGCTTGATCACAGCTGCCAAAAATATGGAGCGCTTCACGGATTTGCGTGTCATCCTTTCGCAGGGGCCATGCTAATCTTCTCTGTATCGATCCAATTTTAGTATATGTGCTGCCTTAGCAAGCACGAGGCCAACTGTCCCGCTCAAGGAATATGTACCCCTCGGGTTCCAGCGAGCCATCACCAAGGTGGTAGTGCAAGCGAGCCATCTACTGAAATAATGGGTTGGGTAGACTTATCTATGGTACCAAACTACAAGCTCTGAATGGGCTGTGTCCTCCAGGTTTTCGAGAAAGAAATGAGTTGGCGGAAAGCAGAAAACCGGAATATGCGGACAACCTTGACAACATTGAAGGGAAAAGATATCGCCTATGGGGTCAAACCCTGTTCCCTGTCTGCATCTGCTGAAGAAAGGGAGTGGACACACTTTGCTGGAAAACTGAGAGTGCCCTATAGACATTGGAGATGCACCAGTTCTTGACACAAGAGATCAAGAATGAAAATAAGTTGTGGCAAGAAGGTATGAATCAATTCCAGTGAAGGAGGCTTGATCACAGCTGCCAAAAATATGGAGCGCTTCACGGATTTGCGTGTCATCCTTTCGCAGGGGCCATGCTAATCTTCTCTGTATCGATCCAATTTTAGTATATGTGCTGCCTTAGCAAGCACGAGGCCAACTGTCCCGCTCAAGGAATATGTACCCCTCGGGTTCCAGCGAGCCATCACCAAGGTGGTAGGGCAAGCGAGCCATCTACTGAAAGAATGGGTTGGGTAGACTTATCTATGGTACCAAACTACAAGCTCTGAATGGGCTGTGTCCTCCAGGTTTGAGAAAGAAATGAGTTGGCGGAAAGCAGAAAACCGGATAATGCGGACAACCTTGACAACATTGAAGGGAAAAGATATCGCCTATGGGGTCAAACCCTGTTCCCTGTCTGCATCTGCTGAAGAAAGGGAGTGGACACACTTTGCTGGAAAACTGAGAGTGCCCTATAGACATTGGAGATGCACCAGTTCTTGACACAAGAGATCAAGAATGAAAATAAGTTGTGGCAAGAAGGTATGAATCAATTCCAGTGAAGGAGGCTTGATCACAGCTGCCAAAACTATGGAGCGCTTCACGGATTTGCGTGTCATCCTTTCGCAGGGGCCATGCTAATCTTCTCTGTATCGATCCAATTTTAGTATATGTGCTGCCTTAGCAAGCACGAGGCCAACTGTCCCGCTCAAGGAATATGTACCCCTCGGGTTCCAGCGAGCCATCACCAAGGTGGTAGGGCAAGCGAGCCATCTACTGAAAGAATGGGTTGGGTAGACTTATCTATGATACCAAACTACAAGCTCTGAATGGGCTGTGTCCTCCAGGTTTTCGAGGAAGAAATGAGTTGGTGGAAAGCAGAAAACCGGATAATGCGGACAACCTTGACAACATTGAAGGGAAAAGATATCGCCTATGGGGTCAAACCCTGTTCCCTGTCTGCATCTGCTGAAGAAAGGGAGTGGACACACTTTGCTGGAAAACTGAGAGTGCCCTATAGACATTGGAGATGCACCAGTTCTTGACACAAGAGATCAAGAATGAAAATAAGTTGTGGCAAGAAGGTATGAATCAATTCCAGTGAAGGAGGCTTGATCACAGCTGCCAAAAATATGGAGCGCTTCACGGATTTGCGTGTCATCCTTTCGCAGGGGCCATGCTAATCTTCTCTGTATCGATCCAATTTTAGTATATGTGCTGCCTTAGCAAGCACGAGGCCAACTGTCCCGCTCAAGGAATATGTACCCCTCGGGTTCCAGCGAGCCATCACCAAGGTGGTAGGGCAAGCGAGCCATCTACTGAAAGAATGGGTTGGGTAGACTTATCTATGGTACCAAACTACAAGCTCTGAATGGGCTGTGTCCTCCAGGTTTTCGAGAAAGAAATGAGTTGGCGGAAAGCAGAAAACCGGATAATGCGGACAACCTTGACAACATTGAAGGGAAAAGATATCGCCTATGGGGTCAAACCCTGTTCCCTGTCGGCATCTGCTGAAGAAGGGGAGTGGACACACTTTGCTGGAAAACTGAGAGTGCCCTATAGACATTGGAGATGCACCAGTTCTTGACACAAGAGATCAAGAATGAAAATAAGTTGTGGCAAGAAGGTATGAATCAATTCCAGTGAAGGAGGCTTGATCACAGCTGCCAAAAATATGGAGCGCTTCACGGATTTGCGTGTCATCCTTTCGCAGGGGCCATGCTAATCTTCTCTGTATCGATCCAATTTTAGTATATGTGCTGCCTTAGCAAGCACGAGGCCAACTGTCCCGCTCAAGGAATATGTACCCCTCGGGTTCCAGCGAGCCATCACCAAGGTGGTAGGGCAAGCGAGCCATCTACTGAAAGAATGGGTTGGGTAGACTTATCTATGGTACCAAACTACAAGCTCTGAATGGGCTGTGTCCTCCAGGTTTTCGAGAAAGAAATGAGTTGGCGGAAAGCAGAAAACCGGATAATGCGGACAACCTTGACAACATTGAAGGGAAAAGATATCGCCTATGGGGTCAAACCCTGTTCCCTGTCGGCATCTGCTGAAGAAGGGGAGTGGACACACTTTGCTGGAAAACTGAGAGTGCCCTATAGACATTGGAGATGCACCAGTTCTTGACACAAGAGATCAAGAATGAAAATAAGTTGTGGCAAGAAGGTATGAATCAATTCCAGTGAAGGAGGCTTGATCACAGCTGCCAAAAATATGGAGCGCTTCACGGATTTGCGTGTCATCCTTTCGCAGGGGCCATGCTAATCTTCTCTGTATCGATCCAATTTTAGTATATGTGCTGCCTTAGCAAGCACGAGGCCAACTGTCCCGCTCAAGGAATATGTACCCCTCGGGTTCCAGCGAGCCATCACCAAGGTGGTAGGGCAAGCGAGCCATCTACTGAAAGAATGGGTTGGGTAGACTTATCTATGGTACCAAACTACAAGCTCTGAATGGGCTGTGTCCTCCAGGTTTTCGAGGAAGAAATGAGTTGGTGGAAAGCAGAAAACCGGATAATGCGGACAACCTTGACAACATTGAAGGGAAAAGATATCGCCTATGGGGTCAAACCCTGTTCCCTGTCTGCATCTGCTGAAGAAAGGGAGTGGACACACTTTGCTGGAAAACTGAGAGTGCCCTATAGACATTGGAGATGCACCAGTTCTTGACACAAGAGATCAAGAATGAAAATAAGTTGTGGCAAGAAGGTATGAATCAATTCCAGTGAAGGAGGCTTGATCACAGCTGCCAAAAATATGGAGCGCTTCACGGATTTGCGTGTCATCCTTTCGCAGGGGCCATGCTAATCTTCTCTGTATCGATCCAATTTTAGTATATGTGCTGCCTTAGCAAGCACGAGGCCAACTGTCCCGCTCAAGGAATATGTACCCCTCGGGTTCCAGCGAGCCATCACCAAGGTGGTAGGGCAAGCGAGCCATCTACTGAAAGAATGGGTTGGGTAGACTTATCTATGGTACCAAACTACAAGCTCTGAATGGGCTGTGTCCTCCAGGTTTTCGAGGAAGAAATGAGTTGGTGGAAAGCAGAAAACCGGATAATGCGGACAACCTTGACAACATTGAAGGGAAAAGATATCGCCTATGGGGTCAAACCCTGTTCCCTGTCTGCATCTGCTGAAGAAAGGGAGTGGACACACTTTGCTGGAAAACTGAGAGTGCCTTATAGACATTGGAGATGCACCAGTTCTTGACACAAGAGATCAAGAATGAAAATAAGTTGTGGCAAGAAGGTATGAATCAATTCCAGTGAAGGAGGCTTGATCACAGCTGCCAAAAATATGGAGCGCTTCACGGATTTGCGTGTCATCCTTTCGCAGGGGCCATGCTAATCTTCTCTGTATCGATCCAATTTTAGTATATGTGCTGCCTTAGCAAGCACGAGGCCAACTGTCCCGCTCAAGGAATATGTACCCCTCGGGTTCCAGCGAGCCATCACCAAGGTGGTAGTGCAAGCGAGCCATCTACTGAAATAATGGGTTGGGTAGACTTATCTATGGTACCAAACTACAAGCTCTGAATGGGCTGTGTCCTCCAGGTTTTCGAGAAAGAAATGAGTTGGCGGAAAGCAGAAAACCGGAATATGCGGACAACCTTGACAACATTGAAGGGAAAAGATATCGCCTATGGGGTCAAACCCTGTTCCCTGTCTGCATCTGCTGAAGAAAGGGAGTGGACACACTTTGCTGGAAAACTGAGAGTGCCCTATAGACATTGGAGATGCACCAGTTCTTGACACAAGAGATCAAGAATGAAAATAAGTTGTGGCAAGAAGGTATGAATCAATTCCAGTGAAGGAGGCTTGATCACAGCTGCCAAAAATATGGAGCGCTTCACGGATTTGCGTGTCATCCTTTCGCAGGGGCCATGCTAATCTTCTCTGTATCGATCCAATTTTAGTATATGTGCTGCCTTAGCAAGCACGAGGCCAACTGTCCCGCTCAAGGAATATGTACCCCTCGGGTTCCAGCGAGCCATCACCAAGGTGGTAGGGCAAGCGAGCCATCTACTGAAAGAATGGGTTGGGTAGACTTATCTATGGTACCAAACTACAAGCTCTGAATGGGCTGTGTCCTCCAGGTTTGAGAAAGAAATGAGTTGGCGGAAAGCAGAAAACCGGATAATGCGGACAACCTTGACAACATTGAAGGGAAAAGATATCGCCTATGGGGTCAAACCCTGTTCCCTGTCTGCATCTGCTGAAGAAAGGGAGTGGACACACTTTGCTGGAAAACTGAGAGTGCCCTATAGACATTGGAGATGCACCAGTTCTTGACACAAGAGATCAAGAATGAAAATAAGTTGTGGCAAGAAGGTATGAATCAATTCCAGTGAAGGAGGCTTGATCACAGCTGCCAAAACTATGGAGCGCTTCACGGATTTGCGTGTCATCCTTTCGCAGGGGCCATGCTAATCTTCTCTGTATCGATCCAATTTTAGTATATGTGCTGCCTTAGCAAGCACGAGGCCAACTGTCCCGCTCAAGGAATATGTACCCCTCGGGTTCCAGCGAGCCATCACCAAGGTGGTAGGGCAAGCGAGCCATCTACTGAAAGAATGGGTTGGGTAGACTTATCTATGATACCAAACTACAAGCTCTGAATGGGCTGTGTCCTCCAGGTTTTCGAGGAAGAAATGAGTTGGTGGAAAGCAGAAAACCGGATAATGCGGACAACCTTGACAACATTGAAGGGAAAAGATATCGCCTATGGGGTCAAACCCTGTTCCCTGTCTGCATCTGCTGAAGAAAGGGAGTGGACACACTTTGCTGGAAAACTGAGAGTGCCCTATAGACATTGGAGATGCACCAGTTCTTGACACAAGAGATCAAGAATGAAAATAAGTTGTGGCAAGAAGGTATGAATCAATTCCAGTGAAGGAGGCTTGATCACAGCTGCCAAAAATATGGAGCGCTTCACGGATTTGCGTGTCATCCTTTCGCAGGGGCCATGCTAATCTTCTCTGTATCGATCCAATTTTAGTATATGTGCTGCCTTAGCAAGCACGAGGCCAACTGTCCCGCTCAAGGAATATGTACCCCTCGGGTTCCAGCGAGCCATCACCAAGGTGGTAGGGCAAGCGAGCCATCTACTGAAAGAATGGGTTGGGTAGACTTATCTATGGTACCAAACTACAAGCTCTGAATGGGCTGTGTCCTCCAGGTTTTCGAGAAAGAAATGAGTTGGCGGAAAGCAGAAAACCGGATAATGCGGACAACCTTGACAACATTGAAGGGAAAAGATATCGCCTATGGGGTCAAACCCTGTTCCCTGTCGGCATCTGCTGAAGAAGGGGAGTGGACACACTTTGCTGGAAAACTGAGAGTGCCCTATAGACATTGGAGATGCACCAGTTCTTGACACAAGAGATCAAGAATGAAAATAAGTTGTGGCAAGAAGGTATGAATCAATTCCAGTGAAGGAGGCTTGATCACAGCTGCCAAAAATATGGAGCGCTTCACGGATTTGCGTGTCATCCTTTCGCAGGGGCCATGCTAATCTTCTCTGTATCGATCCAATTTTAGTATATGTGCTGCCTTAGCAAGCACGAGGCCAACTGTCCCGCTCAAGGAATATGTACCCCTCGGGTTCCAGCGAGCCATCACCAAGGTGGTAGGGCAAGCGAGCCATCTACTGAAAGAATGGGTTGGGTAGACTTATCTATGGTACCAAACTACAAGCTCTGAATGGGCTGTGTCCTCCAGGTTTTCGAGGAAGAAATGAGTTGGTGGAAAGCAGAAAACCGGATAATGCGGACAACCTTGACAACATTGAAGGGAAAAGATATCGCCTATGGGGTCAAACCCTGTTCCCTGTCTGCATCTGCTGAAGAAAGGGAGTGGACACACTTTGCTGGAAAACTGAGAGTGCCCTATAGACATTGGAGATGCACCAGTTCTTGACACAAGAGATCAAGAATGAAAATAAGTTGTGGCAAGAAGGTATGAATCAATTCCAGTGAAGGAGGCTTGATCACAGCTGCCAAAAATATGGAGCGCTTCACGGATTTGCGTGTCATCCTTTCGCAGGGGCCATGCTAATCTTCTCTGTATCGATCCAATTTTAGTATATGTGCTGCCTTAGCAAGCACGAGGCCAACTGTCCCGCTCAAGGAATATGTACCCCTCGGGTTCCAGCGAGCCATCACCAAGGTGGTAGGGCAAGCGAGCCATCTACTGAAAGAATGGGTTGGGTAGACTTATCTATGGTACCAAACTACAAGCTCTGAATGGGCTGTGTCCTCCAGGTTTGAGAAAGAAATGAGTTGGCGGAAAGCAGAAAACCGGATAATGCGGACAACCTTGACAACATTGAAGGGAAAAGATATCGCCTATGGGGTCAAACCCTGTTCCCTGTCTGCATCTGCTGAAGAAAGGGAGTGGACACACTTTGCTGGAAAACTGAGAGTGCCCTATAGACATTGGAGATGCACCAGTTCTTGACACAAGAGATCAAGAATGAAAATAAGTTGTGGCAAGAAGGTATGAATCAATTCCAGTGAAGGAGGCTTGATCACAGCTGCCAAAAATATGGAGCGCTTCACGGATTTGCGTGTCATCCTTTCGCAGGGGCCATGCTAATCTTCTCTGTATCGATCCAATTTTAGTATATGTGCTGCCTTAGCAAGCACGAGGCCAACTGTCCCGCTCAAGGAATATGTACCCCTCGGGTTCCAGCGAGCCATCACCAAGGTGGTAGGGCAAGCGAGCCATCTACTGAAAGAATGGGTTGGGTAGACTTATCTATGGTACCAAACTACAAGCTCTGAATGGGCTGTGTCCTCCAGGTTTTCGAGGAAGAAATGAGTTGGCGGAAAGCAGAAAACCGGATAATGCGGACAACCTTGACAACATTGAAGGGAAAAGATATCGCCTATGGGGTCAAACCCTGTTCCCTGTCTGCATCTGCTGAAGAAAGGGAGTGGACACACTTTGCTGGAAAACTGAGAGTGCCTTATAGACATTGGAGATGCACCAGTTCTTGACACAAGAGATCAAGAATGAAAATAAGTTGTGGCAAGAAGGTATGAATCAATTCCAGTGAAGGAGGCTTGATCACAGCTGCCAAAAATATGGAGCGCTTCACGGATTTGCGTGTCATCCTTTCGCAGGGGCCATGCTAATCTTCTCTGTATCGATCCAATTTTAGTATATGTGCTGCCTTAGCAAGCACGAGGCCAACTGTCCCGCTCAAGGAATATGTACCCCTCGGGTTCCAGCGAGCCATCACCAAGGTGGTAGGGCAAGCGAGCCATCTACTGAAAGAATGGGTTGGGTAGACTTATCTATGGTACCAAACTACAAGCTCTGAATGGGCTGTGTCCTCCAGGTTTTCGAGAAAGAAATGAGTTGGCGGAAAGCAGAAAACCGGATAATGCGGACAACCTTGACAACATTGAAGGGAAAAGATATCGCCTATGGGGTCAAACCCTGTTCCCTGTCGGCATCTGCTGAAGAAGGGGAGTGGACACACTTTGCTGGAAAACTGAGAGTGCCCTATAGACATTGGAGATGCACCAGTTCTTGACACAAGAGATCAAGAATGAAAATAAGTTGTGGCAAGAAGGTATGAATCAATTCCAGTGAAGGAGGCTTGATCACAGCTGCCAAAAATATGGAGCGCTTCACGGATTTGCGTGTCATCCTTTCGCAGGGGCCATGCTAATCTTCTCTGTATCGATCCAATTTTAGTATATGTGCTGCCTTAGCAAGCACGAGGCCAACTGTCCCGCTCAAGGAATATGTACCCCTCGGGTTCCAGCGAGCCATCACCAAGGTGGTAGGGCAAGCGAGCCATCTACTGAAAGAATGGGTTGGGTAGACTTATCTATGGTACCAAACTACAAGCTCTGAATGGGCTGTGTCCTCCAGGTTTTCGAGGAAGAAATGAGTTGGTGGAAAGCAGAAAACCGGATAATGCGGACAACCTTGACAACATTGAAGGGAAAAGATATCGCCTATGGGGTCAAACCCTGTTCCCTGTCTGCATCTGCTGAAGAAAGGGAGTGGACACACTTTGCTGGAAAACTGAGAGTGCCTTATAGACATTGGAGATGCACCAGTTCTTGACACAAGAGATCAAGAATGAAAATAAGTTGTGGCAAGAAGGTATGAATCAATTCCAGTGAAGGAGGCTTGATCACAGCTGCCAAAAATATGGAGCGCTTCACGGATTTGCGTGTCATCCTTTCGCAGGGGCCATGCTAATCTTCTCTGTATCGATCCAATTTTAGTATATGTGCTGCCTTAGCAAGCACGAGGCCAACTGTCCCGCTCAAGGAATATGTACCCCTCGGGTTCCAGCGAGCCATCACCAAGGTGGTAGTGCAAGCGAGCCATCTACTGAAATAATGGGTTGGGTAGACTTATCTATGGTACCAAACTACAAGCTCTGAATGGGCTGTGTCCTCCAGGTTTTCGAGAAAGAAATGAGTTGGCGGAAAGCAGAAAACCGGAATATGCGGACAACCTTGACAACATTGAAGGGAAAAGATATCGCCTATGGGGTCAAACCCTGTTCCCTGTCGGCATCTGCTGAAGAAAGGGAGTGGACACACTTTGCTGGAAAACTGAGAGTGCCCTATAGACATTGGAGATGCACCAGTTCTTGACACAAGAGATCAAGAATGAAAATAAGTTGTGGCAAGAAGGTATGAATCAATTCCAGTGAAGGAGGCTTGATCACAGCTGCCAAAAATATGGAGCGCTTCACGGATTTGCGTGTCATCCTTTCGCAGGGGCCATGCTAATCTTCTCTGTATCGATCCAATTTTAGTATATGTGCTGCCTTAGCAAGCACGAGGCCAACTGTCCCGCTCAAGGAATATGTACCCCTCGGGTTCCAGCGAGCCATCACCAAGGTGGTAGGGCAAGCGAGCCATCTACTGAAAGAATGGGTTGGGTAGACTTATCTATGGTACCAAACTACAAGCTCTGAATGGGCTGTGTCCTCCAGGTTTGAGAAAGAAATGAGTTGGCGGAAAGCAGAAAACCGGATAATGCGGACAACCTTGACAACATTGAAGGGAAAAGATATCGCCTATGGGGTCAAACCCTGTTCCCTGTCTGCATCTGCTGAAGAAAGGGAGTGGACACACTTTGCTGGAAAACTGAGAGTGCCCTATAGACATTGGAGATGCACCAGTTCTTGACACAAGAGATCAAGAATGAAAATAAGTTGTGGCAAGAAGGTATGAATCAATTCCAGTGAAGGAGGCTTGATCACAGCTGCCAAAACTATGGAGCGCTTCACGGATTTGCGTGTCATCCTTTCGCAGGGGCCATGCTAATCTTCTCTGTATCGATCCAATTTTAGTATATGTGCTGCCTTAGCAAGCACGAGGCCAACTGTCCCGCTCAAGGAATATGTACCCCTCGGGTTCCAGCGAGCCATCACCAAGGTGGTAGGGCAAGCGAGCCATCTACTGAAAGAATGGGTTGGGTAGACTTATCTATGATACCAAACTACAAGCTCTGAATGGGCTGTGTCCTCCAGGTTTTCGAGGAAGAAATGAGTTGGTGGAAAGCAGAAAACCGGATAATGCGGACAACCTTGACAACATTGAAGGGAAAAGATATCGCCTATGGGGTCAAACCCTGTTCCCTGTCTGCATCTGCTGAAGAAAGGGAGTGGACACACTTTGCTGGAAAACTGAGAGTGCCCTATAGACATTGGAGATGCACCAGTTCTTGACACAAGAGATCAAGAATGAAAATAAGTTGTGGCAAGAAGGTATGAATCAATTCCAGTGAAGGAGGCTTGATCACAGCTGCCAAAAATATGGAGCGCTTCACGGATTTGCGTGTCATCCTTTCGCAGGGGCCATGCTAATCTTCTCTGTATCGATCCAATTTTAGTATATGTGCTGCCTTAGCAAGCACGAGGCCAACTGTCCCGCTCAAGGAATATGTACCCCTCGGGTTCCAGCGAGCCATCACCAAGGTGGTAGGGCAAGCGAGCCATCTACTGAAAGAATGGGTTGGGTAGACTTATCTATGGTACCAAACTACAAGCTCTGAATGGGCTGTGTCCTCCAGGTTTTCGAGAAAGAAATGAGTTGGCGGAAAGCAGAAAACCGGATAATGCGGACAACCTTGACAACATTGAAGGGAAAAGATATCGCCTATGGGGTCAAACCCTGTTCCCTGTCGGCATCTGCTGAAGAAGGGGAGTGGACACACTTTGCTGGAAAACTGAGAGTGCCCTATAGACATTGGAGATGCACCAGTTCTTGACACAAGAGATCAAGAATGAAAATAAGTTGTGGCAAGAAGGTATGAATCAATTCCAGTGAAGGAGGCTTGATCACAGCTGCCAAAAATATGGAGCGCTTCACGGATTTGCGTGTCATCCTTTCGCAGGGGCCATGCTAATCTTCTCTGTATCGATCCAATTTTAGTATATGTGCTGCCTTAGCAAGCACGAGGCCAACTGTCCCGCTCAAGGAATATGTACCCCTCGGGTTCCAGCGAGCCATCACCAAGGTGGTAGGGCAAGCGAGCCATCTACTGAAAGAATGGGTTGGGTAGACTTATCTATGGTACCAAACTACAAGCTCTGAATGCGCTGTGTCCTCCAGGTTTTCGAGAAATAAATGAGTTAGAGAAAGCAGAAAACCGGATAATGCGGACAACCTTTACAACATTGAAGGGAAAAGATATCGCCTATGGGGTCAAACCCGGTTCCCTGTCGGCATCTGCTGAGAAAGGGAGTGGACACACTTTGCTGGAAAACTGAGAGTGCCCTATAGACATTGGAGATGCACCAGTTCTTGACACAAGAGATCAAGAATGAAAATACGTTGTGGCAAGAAGGTATGAATCAATTCCAGTGAAGGAGGCTTGATCACAGCTGCCAAAAATATGGAGCGCTTCACGGATTTGCGTGTCATCCTTTCGCAGGGGCCATGCTAATCTTCTCTGTATCGATCCAATTTTAGTATATGTGCTGCCTTAGCAAGCACGAGGCCAACTGTCCCGCTCAATGAATATGTACCCCTCGGGTTCCAGCGAGCCATCACCAAGGTGGTAGGGCAAGCGAGCCAACTACTGAAAGAATGGGTTGGGTAGACTTATCTATGGTACCAAACTACAAGCTCTGAATGCGCCGTGTCCTCCAGGTTTTCGAGAAATAAATGAGTTGGCGGAAAGCAGAAAACCGGATAATGCGGACAACCTTGACAACATTGAAGGGAAAAGATATCGCCTATGGGGTCAAACCCTGTTCCCTGTCGGCATCTGCTGAGAAAGGGAGTGGACACACTATGCTAGAAAACTGAGAGTGCCCTATAGACATTGGAGATGCACCAGTTCTTGACACAAGAGATCAAGAATGAAACTAAATAGTGGTAGAAAGGTATGAATCAATTCCAGTGAAGGAGGCTTGATCACAGCTGCCAAAAATATGGAGCGCTTCACGGATTTGCGTGTCATCCTTTCGCAGGGGCCATGCTAATCTTCTCTGTATCGATCCAATTTTAGTATATGTGCTGCCTTAGCAAGCACGAGGCCAACTGTCCCGCTCAAGGAATATGTACCCCTCGGGTTCCAGCGAGCCATCACCAAGGTGGTAGGGCAAGCGAGCCATCTACTGAAAGAATGGGTTGGGTAGACTTATCTATGGTACCAAACTACAAGCTCTGAATGGGCTGTGTCCTCCAGGTTTTCGAGAAAGAAATGAGTTGGCGGAAAGCAGAAAACCGGATAATGCGGACAACCTTGACAACATTGAAGGGAAAAGATATCGCCTATGGGGTCAAACCCTGTTCCCTGTCGGCATCTGCTGAAGAAGGGGAGTGGACACACTTTGCTGGAAAACTGAGAGTGCCCTATAGACATTGGAGATGCACCAGTTCTTGACACAAGAGATCAAGAATGAAAATAAGTTGTGGCAAGAAGGTATGAATCAATTCCAGTGAAGGAGGCTTGATCACAGCTGCCAAAAATATGGAGCGCTTCACGGATTTGCGTGTCATCCTTTCGCAGGGGCCATGCTAATCTTCTCTGTATCGATCCAATTTTAGTATATGTGCTGCCTTAGCAAGCACGAGGCCAACTGTCCCGCTCAAGGAATATGTACCCCTCGGGTTCCAGCGAGCCATCACCAAGGTGGTAGGGCAAGCGAGCCATCTACTGAAAGAATGGGTTGGGTAGACTTATCTATGGTACCAAACTACAAGCTCTGAATGGGCTGTGTCCTCCAGGTTTTCGAGAAAGAAATGAGTTGGCGAAAAGCAGAAAACCGGATAATGCGGACAACCTTGACAACATTGAAGGGAAAAGATATCGCCTATGGGGTCAAACCCTGTTCCCTGTCGGCATCTGCTGAAGAAGGGGAGTGGACACACTTTGCTGGAAAACTGAGAGTGCCCTATAGACATTGGAGATGCACCAGTTCTTGACACAAGAGATCAAGAATGAAAATAAGTTGTGGCAAGAAGGTATGAATCAATTCCAGTGAAGGAGGCTTGATCACAGCTGCCAAAAATATGGAGCGCTTCACGGATTTGCGTGTCATCCTTTCGCAGGGGCCATGCTAATCTTCTCTGTATCGATCCAATTTTAGTATATGTGCTGCCTTAGCAAGCACGAGGCCAACTGTCCCGCTCAAGGAATATGTACCCCTCGGGTTCCAGCGAGCCATCACCAAGGTGGTAGGGCAAGCGAGCCATCTACTGAAAGAATGGGTTGGGTAGACTTATCTATGGTACCAAACTACAAGCTCTGAATGGGCTGTGTCCTCCAGGTTTTCGAGAAAGAAATGAGTTGGCGGAAAGCAGAAAACCGGATAATGCGGAAAACCTTGACAACATTGAAGGGAAAAGATATCGCCTATGGGGTCAAACCCTGTTCCCTGTCGGCATCTGCTGAAGAAGGGGAGTGGACACACTTTGCTGGAAAACTGAGAGTGCCCTATAGACATTGGAGATGCACCAGTTCTTGACACAAGAGATCAAGAATGAAAATAAGTTGTGGCAAGAAGGTATGAATCAATTCCAGTGAAGGAGGCTTGATCACAGCTGCCAAAAATATGGAGCGCTTCACGGATTTGCGTGTCATCCTTTCGCAGGGGCCATGCTAATCTTCTCTGTATCGATCCAATTTTAGTATATGTGCTGCCTTAGCAAGCACGAGGCCAACTGTCCCGCTCAAGGAATATGTACCCCTCGGGTTCCAGCGAGCCATCACCAAGGTGGTAGGGCAAGCGAGCCATCTACTGAAAGAATGGGTTGGGTAGACTTATCTATGGTACCAAACTACAAGCTCTGAATGGGCTGTGTCCTCCAGGTTTTCGAGGAAGAAATGAGTTGGTGGAAAGCAGAAAACCGGATAATGCGGACAACCTTGACAACATTGAAGGGAAAAGATATCGCCTATGGGGTCAAACCCTGTTCCCTGTCTGCATCTGCTGAAGAAAGGGAGTGGACACACTTTGCTGGAAAACTGAGAGTGCCTTATAGACATTGGAGATGCACCAGTTCTTGACAGAAGAGATCAAGAATGAAAATAAGTTGTGGCAAGAAGGTATGAATCAATTCCAGTGAAGGAGGCTTGATCACAGCTGCCAAAAATATGGAGCGCTTCACGGATTTGCGTGTCATCCTTTCGCAGGGGCCATGCTAATCTTCTCTGTATCGATCCAATTTTAGTATATGTGCTGCCTTAGCAAGCACGAGGCCAACTGTCCCGCTCAAGGAATATGTACCCCTCGGGTTCCAGCGAGCCATCACCAAGGTGGTAGTGCAAGCGAGCCATCTACTGAAATAATGGGTTGGGTAGACTTATCTATGGTACCAAACTACAAGCTCTGAATGGGCTGTGTCCTCCAGGTTTTCGAGAAAGAAATGAGTTGGCGGAAAGCAGAAAACCGGAATATGCGGACAACCTTGACAACATTGAAGGGAAAAGATATCGCCTATGGGGTCAAACCCTGTTCCCTGTCTGCATCTGCTGAAGAAAGGGAGTGGACACACTTTGCTGGAAAACTGAGAGTGCCCTATAGACATTGGAGATGCACCAGTTCTTGACACAAGAGATCAAGAATGAAAATAAGTTGTGGCAAGAAGGTATGAATCAATTCCAGTGAAGGAGGCTTGATCACAGCTGCCAAAAATATGGAGCGCTTCACGGATTTGCGTGTCATCCTTTCGCAGGGGCCATGCTAATCTTCTCTGTATCGATCCAATTTTAGTATATGTGCTGCCTTAGCAAGCACGAGGCCAACTGTCCCGCTCAAGGAATATGTACCCCTCGGGTTCCAGCGAGCCATCACCAAGGTGGTAGGGCAAGCGAGCCATCTACTGAAAGAATGGGTTGGGTAGACTTATCTATGGTACCAAACTACAAGCTCTGAATGGGCTGTGTCCTCCAGGTTTGAGAAAGAAATGAGTTGGCGGAAAGCAGAAAACCGGATAATGCGGACAACCTTGACAACATTGAAGGGAAAAGATATCGCCTATGGGGTCAAACCCTGTTCCCTGTCTGCATCTGCTGAAGAAAGGGAGTGGACACACTTTGCTGGAAAACTGAGAGTGCCCTATAGACATTGGAGATGCACCAGTTCTTGACACAAGAGATCAAGAATGAAAATAAGTTGTGGCAAGAAGGTATGAATCAATTCCAGTGAAGGAGGCTTGATCACAGCTGCCAAAACTATGGAGCGCTTCACGGATTTGCGTGTCATCCTTTCGCAGGGGCCATGCTAATCTTCTCTGTATCGATCCAATTTTAGTATATGTGCTGCCTTAGCAAGCACGAGGCCAACTGTCCCGCTCAAGGAATATGTACCCCTCGGGTTCCAGCGAGCCATCACCAAGGTGGTAGGGCAAGCGAGCCATCTACTGAAAGAATGGGTTGGGTAGACTTATCTATGATACCAAACTACAAGCTCTGAATGGGCTGTGTCCTCCAGGTTTTCGAGGAAGAAATGAGTTGGTGGAAAGCAGAAAACCGGATAATGCGGACAACCTTGACAACATTGAAGGGAAAAGATATCGCCTATGGGGTCAAACCCTGTTCCCTGTCTGCATCTGCTGAAGAAAGGGAGTGGACACACTTTGCTGGAAAACTGAGAGTGCCCTATAGACATTGGAGATGCACCAGTTCTTGACACAAGAGATCAAGAATGAAAATAAGTTGTGGCAAGAAGGTATGAATCAATTCCAGTGAAGGAGGCATGATCACAGCTGCCAAAAATATGGAGCGCTTCACGGATTTGCGTGTCATCCTTTCGCAGGGGCCATGCTAATCTTCTCTGTATCGATCCAATTTTAGTATATGTGCTGCCTTAGCAAGCACGAGGCCAACTGTCCCGCTCAAGGAATATGTACCCCTCGGGTTCCAGCGAGCCATCACCAAGGTGGTAGGGCAAGCGAGCCATCTACTGAAAGAATGGGTTGGGTAGACTTATCTATGGTACCAAACTACAAGCTCTGAATGGGCTGTGTCCTCCAGGTTTTCGAGAAAGAAATGAGTTGGCGGAAAGCAGAAAACCGGATAATGCGGACAACCTTGACAACATTGAAGGGAAAAGATATCGCCTATGGGGTCAAACCCTGTTCCCTGTCGGCATCTGCTGAAGAAGGGGAGTGGACACACTTTGCTGGAAAACTGAGAGTGCCCTATAGACATTGGAGATGCACCAGTTCTTGACACAAGAGATCAAGAATGAAAATAAGTTGTGGCAAGAAGGTATGAATCAATTCCAGTGAAGGAGGCTTGATCACAGCTGCCAAAAATATGGAGCGCTTCACGGATTTGCGTGTCATCCTTTCGCAGGGGCCATGCTAATCTTCTCTGTATCGATCCAATTTTAGTATATGTGCTGCCTTAGCAAGCACGAGGCCAACTGTCCCGCTCAAGGAATATGTACCCCTCGGGTTCCAGCGAGCCATCACCAAGGTGGTAGGGCAAGCGAGCCATCTACTGAAAGAATGGGTTGGGTAGACTTATCTATGGTACCAAACTACAAGCTCTGAATGCGCTGTGTCCTCCAGGTTTTCGAGAAATAAATGAGTTAGAGAAAGCAGAAAACCGGATAATGCGGACAACCTTTACAACATTGAAGGGAAAAGATATCGCCTATGGGGTCAAACCCGGTTCCCTGTCGGCATCTGCTGAGAAAGGGAGTGGACACACTTTGCTGGAAAACTGAGAGTGCCCTATAGACATTGGAGATGCACCAGTTCTTGACACAAGAGATCAAGAATGAAAATACGTTGTGGCAAGAAGGTATGAATCAATTCCAGTGAAGGAGGCTTGATCACAGCTGCCAAAAATATGGAGCGCTTCACGGATTTGCGTGTCATCCTTTCGCAGGGGCCATGCTAATCTTCTCTGTATCGATCCAATTTTAGTATATGTGCTGCCTTAGCAAGCACGAGGCCAACTGTCCCGCTCAATGAATATGTACCCCTCGGGTTCCAGCGAGCCATCACCAAGGTGGTAGGGCAAGCGAGCCAACTACTGAAAGAATGGGTTGGGTAGACTTATCTATGGTACCAAACTACAAGCTCTGAATGCGCCGTGTCCTCCAGGTTTTCGAGAAATAAATGAGTTGGCGGAAAGCAGAAAACCGGATAATGCGGACAACCTTGACAACATTGAAGGGAAAAGATATCGCCTATGGGGTCAAACCCTGTTCCCTGTCGGCATCTGCTGAGAAAGGGAGTGGACACACTATGCTAGAAAACTGAGAGTGCCCTATAGACATTGGAGATGCACCAGTTCTTGACACAAGAGATCAAGAATGAAACTAAATAGTGGTAGAAAGGTATGAATCAATTCCAGTGAAGGAGGCTTGATCACAGCTGCCAAAAATATGGAGCGCTTCACGGATTTGCGTGTCATCCTTTCGCAGGGGCCATGCTAATCTTCTCTGTATCGATCCAATTTTAGTATATGTGCTGCCTTAGCAAGCACGAGGCCAACTGTCCCGCTCAAGGAATATGTACCCCTCGGGTTCCAGCGAGCCATCACCAAGGTGGTAGGGCAAGCGAGCCATCTACTGAAAGAATGGGTTGGGTAGACTTATCTATGGTACCAAACTACAAGCTCTGAATGGGCTGTGTCCTCCAGGTTTTCGAGAAAGAAATGAGTTGGCGGAAAGCAGAAAACCGGATAATGCGGACAACCTTGACAACATTGAAGGGAAAAGATATCGCCTATGGGGTCAAACCCTGTTCCCTGTCGGCATCTGCTGAAGAAGGGGAGTGGACACACTTTGCTGGAAAACTGAGAGTGCCCTATAGACATTGGAGATGCACCAGTTCTTGACACAAGAGATCAAGAATGAAAATAAGTTGTGGCAAGAAGGTATGAATCAATTCCAGTGAAGGAGGCTTGATCACAGCTGCCAAAAATATGGAGCGCTTCACGGATTTGCGTGTCATCCTTTCGCAGGGGCCATGCTAATCTTCTCTGTATCGATCCAATTTTAGTATATGTGCTGCCTTAGCAAGCACAAGGCCAACTGTCCCGCTCAAGGAATATGTACCCCTCGGGTTCCAGCGAGCCATCACCAAGGTGGTAGGGCAAGCGAGCCATCTACTGAAAGAATGGGTTGGGTAGACTTATCTATGGTACCAAACTACAAGCTCTGAATGGGCTGTGTCCTCCAGGTTTTCGAGAAAGAAATGAGTTGGCGGAAAGCAGAAAACCGGATAATGCGGACAACCTTGACAACATTGAAGGGAAAAGATATCGCCTATGGGGTCAAACCCTGTTCCCTGTCGGCATCTGCTGAAGAAGGGGAGTGGACACACTTTGCTGGAAAACTGAGAGTGCCCTATAGACATTGGAGATGCACCAGTTCTTGACACAAGAGATCAAGAATGAAAATAAGTTGTGGCAAGAAGGTATGAATCAATTCCAGTGAAGGAGGCTTGATCACAGCTGCCAAAAATATGGAGCGCTTCACGGATTTGCGTGTCATCCTTTCGCAGGGGCCATGCTAATCTTCTCTGTATCGATCCAATTTTAGTATATGTGCTGCCTTAGCAAGCACGAGGCCAACTGTCCCGCTCAAGGAATATGTACCCCTCGGGTTCCAGCGAGCCATCACCAAGGTGGTAGGGCAAGCGAGCCATCTACTGAAAGAATGGGTTGGGTAGACTTATCTATGGTACCAAACTACAAGCTCTGAATGGGCTGTGTCCTCCAGGTTTTCGAGGAAGAAATGAGTTGGTGGAAAGCAGAAAACCGGATAATGCGGACAACCTTGACAACATTGAAGGGAAAAGATATCGCCTATGGGGTCAAACCCTGTTCCCTGTCTGCATCTGCTGAAGAAAGGGAGTGGACACACTTTGCTGGAAAACTGAGAGTGCCCTATAGACATTGGAGATGCACCAGTTCTTGACACAAGAGATCAAGAATGAAAATAAGTTGTGGCAAGAAGGTATGAATCAATTCCAGTGAAGGAGGCTTGATCACAGCTGCCAAAAATATGGAGCGCTTCACGGATTTGCGTGTCATCCTTTCGCAGGGGCCATGCTAATCTTCTCTGTATCGATCCAATTTTAGTATATGTGCTGCCTTAGCAAGCACGAGGCCAACTGTCCCGCTCAAGGAATATGTACCCCTCGGGTTCCAGCGAGCCATCACCAAGGTGGTAGGGCAAGCGAGCCATCTACTGAAAGAATGGGTTGGGTAGACTTATCTATGGTACCAAACTACAAGCTCTGAATGGGCTGTGTCCTCCAGGTTTTCGAGGAAGAAATGAGTTGGTGGAAAGCAGAAAACCGGATAATGCGGACAACCTTGACAACATTGAAGGGAAAAGATATCGCCTATGGGGTCAAACCCTGTTCCCTGTCTGCATCTGCTGAAGAAAGGGAGTGGACACACTTTGCTGGAAAACTGAGAGTGCCTTATAGACATTGGAGATGCACCAGTTCTTGACACAAGAGATCAAGAATGAAAATAAGTTGTGGCAAGAAGGTATGAATCAATTCCAGTGAAGGAGGCTTGATCACAGCTGCCAAAAATATGGAGCGCTTCACGGATTTGCGTGTCATCCTTTCGCAGGGGCCATGCTAATCTTCTCTGTATCGATCCAATTTTAGTATATGTGCTGCCTTAGCAAGCACGAGGCCAACTGTCCCGCTCAAGGAATATGTACCCCTCGGGTTCCAGCGAGCCATCACCAAGGTGGTAGTGCAAGCGAGCCATCTACTGAAATAATGGGTTGGGTAGACTTATCTATGGTACCAAACTACAAGCTCTGAATGGGCTGTGTCCTCCAGGTTTTCGAGAAAGAAATGAGTTGGCGGAAAGCAGAAAACCGGAATATGCGGACAACCTTGACAACATTGAAGGGAAAAGATATCGCCTATGGGGTCAAACCCTGTTCCCTGTCTGCATCTGCTGAAGAAAGGGAGTGGACACACTTTGCTGGAAAACTGAGAGTGCCCTATAGACATTGGAGATGCACCAGTTCTTGACACAAGAGATCAAGAATGAAAATAAGTTGTGGCAAGAAGGTATGAATCAATTCCAGTGAAGGAGGCTTGATCACAGCTGCCAAAACTATGGAGCGCTTCACGGATTTGCGTGTCATCCTTTCGCAGGGGCCATGCTAATCTTCTCTGTATCGATCCAATTTTAGTATATGTGCTGCCTTAGCAAGCACGAGGCCAACTGTCCCGCTCAAGGAATATGTACCCCTCGGGTTCCAGCGAGCCATCACCAAGGTGGTAGGGCAAGCGAGCCATCTACTGAAAGAATGGGTTGGGTAGACTTATCTATGATACCAAACTACAAGCTCTGAATGGGCTGTGTCCTCCAGGTTTTCGAGGAAGAAATGAGTTGGTGGAAAGCAGAAAACCGGATAATGCGGACAACCTTGACAACATTGAAGGGAAAAGATATCGCCTATGGGGTCAAACCCTGTTCCCTGTCTGCATCTGCTGAAGAAAGGGAGTGGACACACTTTGCTGGAAAACTGAGCGTGCCCTATAGACATTGGAGATGCACCAGTTCTTGACACAAGAGATCAAGAATGAAAATAAGTTGTGGCAAGAAGGTATGAATCAATTCCAGTGAAGGAGGCTTGATCACAGCTGCCAAAAATATGGAGCGCTTCACGGATTTGCGTGTCATCCTTTCGCAGGGGCCATGCTAATCTTCTCTGTATCGATCCAATTTTAGTATATGTGCTGCCTTAGCAAGCACGAGGCCAACTGTCCCGCTCAAGGAATATGTACCCCTCGGGTTCCAGCGAGCCATCACCAAGGTGGTAGGGCAAGCGAGCCATCTACTGAAAGAATGGGTTGGGTAGACTTATCTATGGTACCAAACTACAAGCTCTGAATGCGCTGTGTCCTCCAGGTTTTCGAGAAATAAATGAGTTAGAGAAAGCAGAAAACCGGATAATGCGGACAACCTTTACAACATTGAAGGGAAAAGATATCGCCTATGGGGTCAAACCCGGTTCCCTGTCGGCATCTGCTGAGAAAGGGAGTGGACACACTTTGCTGGAAAACTGAGAGTGCCCTATAGACATTGGAGATGCACCAGTTCTTGACACAAGAGATCAAGAATGAAAATACGTTGTGGCAAGAAGGTATGAATCAATTCCAGTGAAGGAGGCTTGATCACAGCTGCCAAAAATATGGAGCGCTTCACGGATTTGCGTGTCATCCTTTCGCAGGGGCCATGCTAATCTTCTCTGTATCGATCCAATTTTAGTATATGTGCTGCCTTAGCAAGCACGAGGCCAACTGTCCCGCTCAATGAATATGTACCCCTCGGGTTCCAGCGAGCCATCACCAAGGTGGTAGGGCAAGCGAGCCAACTACTGAAAGAATGGGTTGGGTAGACTTATCTATGGTACCAAACTACAAGCTCTGAATGCGCCGTGTCCTCCAGGTTTTCGAGAAATAAATGAGTTGGCGGAAAGCAGAAAACCGGATAATGCGGACAACCTTGACAACATTGAAGGGAAAAGATATCGCCTATGGGGTCAAACCCTGTTCCCTGTCGGCATCTGCTGAGAAAGGGAGTGGACACACTATGCTAGAAAACTGAGAGTGCCCTATAGACATTGGAGATGCACCAGTTCTTGACACAAGAGATCAAGAATGAAAATAAGTTGTGGCAAGAAGGTATGAATCAATTCCAGTGAAGGAGGCTTGATCACAGCTGCCAAAAATATGGAGCGCTTCACGGATTTGCGTGTCATCCTTTCGCAGGGGCCATGCTAATCTTCTTTGTATCGATCCAATTTTAGTATATGTGCTGCCTTAGCAAGCACGAGGCCAACTGTCCCGCTCAAGGAATATGTACCCCTCGGGTTCCAGCGAGCCATCACCAAGGTGGTAGGGCAAGCGAGCCATCTACTGAAAGAATGGGTTGGGTAGACTTATCTATGGTACCAAACTACAAGCTCTGAATGGGCTGTGTCCTCCAGGTTTTCGAGGAAGAAATGAGTTGGTGGAAAGCAGAAAACCGGATAATGCGGACAACCTTGACAACATTGAAGGGAAAAGATATCGCCTATGGGGTCAAACCCTGTTCCCTGTCTGCATCTGCTGAAGAAAGGGAGTGGACACACTTTGCTGGAAAACTGAGAGTGCCCTATAGACATTGGAGATGCACCAGTTCTTGACACAAGAGATCAAGAATGAAAATAAGTTGTGGCAAGAAGGTATGAATCAATTCCAGTGAAGGAGGCTTGATCACAGCTGCCAAAAATATGGAGCGCTTCACGGATTTGCGTGTCATCCTTTCGCAGGGGCCATGCTAATCTTCTCTGTATCGATCCAATTTTAGTATATGTGCTGCCTTAGCAAGCACGAGGCCAACTGTCCCGCTCAAGGAATATGTACCCCTCGGGTTCCAGCGAGCCATCACCAAGGTGGTAGGGCAAGCGAGCCATCTACTGAAAGAATGGGTTGGGTAGACTTATCTATGGTACCAAACTACAAGCTCTGAATGGGCTGTGTCCTCCAGGTTTGAGAAAGAAATGAGTTGGCGGAAAGCAGAAAACCGGATAATGCGGACAACCTTGACAACATTGAAGGGAAAAGATATCGCCTATGGGGTCAAACCCTGTTCCCTGTCTGCATCTGCTGAAGAAAGGGAGTGGACACACTTTGCTGGAAAACTGAGAGTGCCCTATAGACATTGGAGATGCACCAGTTCTTGACACAAGAGATCAAGAATGAAAATAAGTTGTGGCAAGAAGGTATGAATCAATTCCAGTGAAGGAGGCTTGATCACAGCTGCCAAAAATATGGAGCGCTTCACGGATTTGCGTGTCATCCTTTCGCAGGGGCCATGCTAATCTTCTCTGTATCGATCCAATTTTAGTATATGTGCTGCCTTAGCAAGCACGAGGCCAACTGTCCCGCTCAAGGAATATGTACCCCTCGGGTTCCAGCGAGCCATCACCAAGGTGGTAGGGCAAGCGAGCCATCTACTGAAAGAATGGGTTGGGTAGACTTATCTATGGTACCAAACTACAAGCTCTGAATGGGCTGTGTCCTCCAGGTTTTCGAGAAAGAAATGAGTTGGCGGAAAGCAGAAAACCGGATAATGCGGACAACCTTGACAACATTGAAGGGAAAAGATATCGCCTATGGGGTCAAACCCTGTTCCCTGTCGGCATCTGCTGAAGAAGGGGAGTGGACACACTTTGCTGGAAAACTGAGAGTGCCCTATAGACATTGGAGATGCACCAGTTCTTGACACAAGAGATCAAGAATGAAAATAAGTTGTGGCAAGAAGGTATGAATCAATTCCAGTGAAGGAGGCTTGATCACAGCTGCCAAAAATATGGAGCGCTTCACGGATTTGCGTGTCATCCTTTCGCAGGGGCCATGCTAATCTTCTCTGTATCGATCCAATTTTAGTATATGTGCTGCCTTAGCAAGCACGAGGCCAACTGTCCCGCTCAAGGAATATGTACCCCTCGGGTTCCAGCGAGCCATCACCAAGGTGGTAGGGCAAGCGAGCCATCTACTGAAAGAATGGGTTGGGTAGACTTATCTATGGTACCAAACTACAAGCTCTGAATGGGCTGTGTCCTCCAGGTTTTCGAGAAAGAAATGAGTTGGCGGAAAGCAGAAAACCGGATAATGCGGACAACCTTGACAACATTGAAGGGAAAAGATATCGCCTATGGGGTCAAACCCTGTTCCCTGTCGGCATCTGCTGAAGAAGGGGAGTGGACACACTTTGCTGGAAAACTGAGAGTGCCCTATAGACATTGGAGATGCACCAGTTCTTGACACAAGAGATCAAGAATGAAAATAAGTTGTGGCAAGAAGGTATGAATCAATTCCAGTGAAGGAGGCTTGATCACAGCTGCCAAAAATATGGAGCGCTTCACGGATTTGCGTGTCATCCTTTCGCAGGGGCCATGCTAATCTTCTCTGTATCGATCCAATTTTAGTATATGTGCTGCCTTAGCAAGCACGAGGCCAACTGTCCCGCTCAAGGAATATGTACCCCTCGGGTTCCAGCGAGCCATCACCAAGGTGGTAGGGCAAGCGAGCCATCTACTGAAAGAATGGGTTGGGTAGACTTATCTATGGTACCAAACTACAAGCTCTGAATGGGCTGTGTCCTCCAGGTTTTCGAGAAAGAAATGAGTTGGCGGAAAGCAGAAAACCGGATAATGCGGACAACCTTGACAACATTGAAGGGAAAAGATATCGCCTATGGGGTCAAACCCTGTTCCCTGTCGGCATCTGCTGAAGAAGGGGAGTGGACACACTTTGCTGGAAAACTGAGAGTGCCCTATAGACATTGGAGATGCACCAGTTCTTGACACAAGAGATCAAGAATGAAAATAAGTTGTGGCAAGAAGGTATGAATCAATTCCAGTGAAGGAGGCTTGATCACAGCTGCCAAAAATATGGAGCGCTTCACGGATTTGCGTGTCATCCTTTCGCAGGGGCCATGCTAATCTTCTCTGTATCGATCCAATTTTAGTATATGTGCTGCCTTAGCAAGCACGAGGCCAACTGTCCCGCTCAAGGAATATGTACCCCTCGGGTTCCAGCGAGCCATCACCAAGGTGGTAGGGCAAGCGAGCCATCTACTGAAAGAATGGGTTGGGTAGACTTATCTATGGTACCAAACTACAAGCTCTGAATGGGCTGTGTCCTCCAGGTTTTCGAGGAAGAAATGAGTTGGTGGAAAGCAGAAAACCGGATAATGCGGACAACCTTGACAACATTGAAGGGAAAAGATATCGCCTATGGGGTCAAACCCTGTTCCCTGTCTGCATCTGCTGAAGAAAGGGAGTGGACACACTTTGCTGGAAAACTGAGAGTGCCTTATAGACATTGGAGATGCACCAGTTCTTGACACAAGAGATCAAGAATGAAAATAAGTTGTGGCAAGAAGGTATGAATCAATTCCAGTGAAGGAGGCTTGATCACAGCTGCCAAAAATATGGAGCGCTTCACGGATTTGCGTGTCATCCTTTCGCAGGGGCCATGCTAATCTTCTCTGTATCGATCCAATTTTAGTATATGTGCTGCCTTAGCAAGCACGAGGCCAACTGTCCCGCTCAAGGAATATGTACCCCTCGGGTTCCAGCGAGCCATCACCAAGGTGGTAGTGCAAGCGAGCCATCTACTGAAATAATGGGTTGGGTAGACTTATCTATGGTACCAAACTACAAGCTCTGAATGGGCTGTGTCCTCCAGGTTTTCGAGAAAGAAATGAGTTGGCGGAAAGCAGAAAACCGGAATATGCGGACAACCTTGACAACATTGAAGGGAAAAGATATCGCCTATGGGGTCAAACCCTGTTCCCTGTCTGCATCTGCTGAAGAAAGGGAGTGGACACACTTTGCTGGAAAACTGAGAGTGCCCTATAGACATTGGAGATGCACCAGTTCTTGACACAAGAGATCAAGAATGAAAATAAGTTGTGGCAAGAAGGTATGAATCAATTCCAGTGAAGGAGGCTTGATCACAGCTGCCAAAAATATGGAGCGCTTCACGGATTTGCGTGTCATCCTTTCGCAGGGGCCATGCTAATCTTCTCTGTATCGATCCAATTTTAGTATATGTGCTGCCTTAGCAAGCACGAGGCCAACTGTCCCGCTCAAGGAATATGTACCCCTCGGGTTCCAGCGAGCCATCACCAAGGTGGTAGGGCAAGCGAGCCATCTACTGAAAGAATGGGTTGGGTAGACTTATCTATGGTACCAAACTACAAGCTCTGAATGGGCTGTGTCCTCCAGGTTTTCGAGGAAGAAATGAGTTGGCGGAAAGCAGAAAACCGGATAATGCGGACAACCTTGACAACATTGAAGGGAAAAGATATCGCCTATGGGGTCAAACCCTGTTCCCTGTCTGCATCTGCTGAAGAAAGGGAGTGGACACACTTTGCTGGAAAACTGAGAGTGCCTTATAGACATTGGAGATGCACCAGTTCTTGACACAAGAGATCAAGAATGAAAATAAGTTGTGGCAAGAAGGTATGAATCAATTCCAGTGAAGGAGGCTTGATCACAGCTGCCAAAAATATGGAGCGCTTCACGGATTTGCGTGTCATCCTTTCGCAGGGGCCATGCTAATCTTCTCTGTATCGATCCAATTTTAGTATATGTGCTGCCTTAGCAAGCACGAGGCCAACTGTCCCGCTCAAGGAATATGTACCCCTCGGGTTCCAGCGAGCCATCACCAAGGTGGTAGGGCAAGCGAGCCATCTACTGAAAGAATGGGTTGGGTAGACTTATCTATGGTACCAAACTACAAGCTCTGAATGGGCTGTGTCCTCCAGGTTTTCGAGAAAGAAATGAGTTGGCGGAAAGCAGAAAACCGGATAATGCGGACAACCTTGACAACATTGAAGGGAAAAGATATCGCCTATGGGGTCAAACCCTGTTCCCTGTCGGCATCTGCTGAAGAAGGGGAGTGGACACACTTTGCTGGAAAACTGAGAGTGCCCTATAGACATTGGAGATGCACCAGTTCTTGACACAAGAGATCAAGAATGAAAATAAGTTGTGGCAAGAAGGTATGAATCAATTCCAGTGAAGGAGGCTTGATCACAGCTGCCAAAAATATGGAGCGCTTCACGGATTTGCGTGTCATCCTTTCGCAGGGGCCATGCTAATCTTCTCTGTATCGATCCAATTTCAGTATATGTGCTGCCTTAGCAAGCACGAGGCCAACTGTCCCGCTCAAGGAATATGTACCCCTCGGGTTCCAGCGAGCCATCACCAAGGTGGTAGGGCAAGCGAGCCATCTACTGAAAGAATGGGTTGGGTAGACTTATCTATGGTACCAAACTACAAGCTCTGAATGGGCTGTGTCCTCCAGGTTTTCGAGAAAGAAATGAGTTGGCGGAAAGCAGAAAACCGGATAATGCGGACAACCTTGACAACATTGAAGGGAAAAGATATCGCCTATGGGGTCAAACCCTGTTCCCTGTCGGCATCTGCTGAAGAAGGGGAGTGGACACACTTTGCTGGAAAACTGAGAGTGCCCTATAGACATTGGAGATGCACCAGTTCTTGACACAAGAGATCAAGAATGAAAATAAGTTGTGGCAAGAAGGTATGAATCAATTCCAGTGAAGGAGGCTTGATCACAGCTGCCAAAAATATGGAGCGCTTCACGGATTTGCGTGTCATCCTTTCGCAGGGGCCATGCTAATCTTCTCTGTATCGATCCAATTTTAGTATATGTGCTGCCTTAGCAAGCACGAGGCCAACTGTCCCGCTCAATGAATATGTACCCCTCGGGTTCCAGCGAGCCATCACCAAGGTGGTAGGGCAAGCGAGCCAACTACTGAAAGAATGGGTTGGGTAGACTTATCTATGGTACCAAACTACAAGCTCTGAATGCGCCGTGTCCTCCAGGTTTTCGAGAAATAAATGAGTTGGCGGAAAGCAGAAAACCGGATAATGCGGACAACCTTGACAACATTGAAGGGAAAAGATATCGCCTATGGGGTCAAACCCTGTTCCCTGTCGGCATCTGCTGAGAAAGGGAGTGGACACACTATGCTAGAAAACTGAGAGTGCCCTATAGACATTGGAGATGCACCAGTTCTTGACACAAGAGATCAAGAATGAAACTAAATAGTGGTAGAAAGGTATGAATCAATTCCAGTGAAGGAGGCTTGATCACAGCTGCCAAAAATATGGAGCGCTTCACGGATTTGCGTGTCATCCTTTCGCAGGGGCCATGCTAATCTTCTCTGTATCGATCCAATTTTAGTATATGTGCTGCCTTAGCAAGCACGAGGCCAACTGTCCCGCTCAAGGAATATGTACCCCTCGGGTTCCAGCGAGCCATCACCAAGGTGGTAGGGCAAGCGAGCCATCTACTGAAAGAATGGGTTGGGTAGACTTATCTATGGTACCAAACTACAAGCTCTGAATGGGCTGTGTCCTCCAGGTTTTCGAGAAAGAAATGAGTTGGCGGAAAGCAGAAAACCGGATAATGCGGACAACCTTGACAACATTGAAGGGAAAAGATATCGCCTATGGGGTCAAACCCTGTTCCCTGTCGGCATCTGCTGAAGAAGGGGAGTGGACACACTTTGCTGGAAAACTGAGAGTGCCCTATAGACATTGGAGATGCACCAGTTCTTGACACAAGAGATCAAGAATGAAAATAAGTTGTGGCAAGAAGGTATGAATCAATTCCAGTGAAGGAGGCTTGATCACAGCTGCCAAAAATATGGAGCGCTTCACGGATTTGCGTGTCATCCTTTCGCAGGGGCCATGCTAATCTTCTCTGTATCGATCCAATTTTAGTATATGTGCTGCCTTAGCAAGCACGAGGCCAACTGTCCCGCTCAAGGAATATGTACCCCTCGGGTTCCAGCGAGCCATCACCAAGGTGGTAGGGCAAGCGAGCCATCTACTGAAAGAATGGGTTGGGTAGACTTATCTATGGTACCAAACTACAAGCTCTGAATGGGCTGTGTCCTCCAGGTTTTCGAGAAAGAAATGAGTTGGCGGAAAGCAGAAAACCGGATAATGCGGACAACCTTGACAACATTGAAGGGAAAAGATATCGCCTATGGGGTCAAACCCTGTTCCCTGTCGGCATCTGCTGAAGAAGGGGAGTGGACACACTTTGCTGGAAAACTGAGAGTGCCCTATAGACATTGGAGATGCACCAGTTCTTGACACAAGAGATCAAGAATGAAAATAAGTTGTGGCAAGAAGGTATGAATCAATTCCAGTGAAGGAGGCTTGATCACAGCTGCCAAAAATATGGAGCGCTTCACGGATTTGCGTGTCATCCTTTCGCAGGGGCCATGCTAATCTTCTCTGTATCGATCCAATTTTAGTATATGTGCTGCCTTAGCAAGCACGAGGCCAACTGTCCCGCTCAAGGAATATGTACCCCTCGGGTTCCAGCGAGCCATCACCAAGGTGGTAGGGCAAGCGAGCCATCTACTGAAAGAATGGGTTGGGTAGACTTATCTATGGTACCAAACTACAAGCTCTGAATGGGCTGTGTCCTCCAGGTTTTCGAGAAAGAAATGAGTTGGCGGAAAGCAGAAAACCGGATAATGCGGACAACCTTGACAACATTGAAGGGAAAAGATATCGCCTATGGGGTCAAACCCTGTTCCCTGTCGGCATCTGCTGAAGAAGGGGAGTGGACACACTTTGCTGGAAAACTGAGAGTGCCCTATAGACATTGGAGATGCACCAGTTCTTGACACAAGAGATCAAGAATGAAAATAAGTTGTGGCAAGAAGGTATGAATCAATTCCAGTGAAGGAGGCTTGATCACAGCTGCCAAAAATATGGAGCGCTTCACGGATTTGCGTGTCATCCTTTCGCAGGGGCCATGCTAATCTTCTCTGTATCGATCCAATTTTAGTATATGTGCTGCCTTAGCAAGCACGAGGCCAACTGTCCCGCTCAAGGAATATGTACCCCTCGGGTTCCAGCGAGCCATCACCAAGGTGGTAGGGCAAGCGAGCCATCTACTGAAAGAATGGGTTGGGTAGACTTATCTATGGTACCAAACTACAAGCTCTGAATGGGCTGTGTCCTCCAGGTTTTCGAGAAAGAAATGAGTTGGCGGAAAGCAGAAAACCGGATAATGCGGACAACCTTGACAACATTGAAGGGAAAAGATATCGCCTATGGGGTCAAACCCTGTTCCCTGTCGGCATCTGCTGAAGAAGGGGAGTGGACACACTTTGCTGGAAAACTGAGAGTGCCCTATAGACATTGGAGATGCACCAGTTCTTGACACAAGAGATCAAGAATGAAAATAAGTTGTGGCAAGAAGGTATGAATCAATTCCAGTGAAGGAGGCTTGATCACAGCTGCCAAAAATATGGAGCGCTTCACGGATTTGCGTGTCATCCTTTCGCAGGGGCCATGCTAATCTTCTCTGTATCGATCCAATTTTAGTATATGTGCTGCCTTAGCAAGCACGAGGCCAACTGTCCCGCTCAAGGAATATGTACCCCTCGGGTTCCAGCGAGCCATCACCAAGGTGGTAGGGCAAGCGAGCCATCTACTGAAAGAATGGGTTGGGTAGACTTATCTATGGTACCAAACTACAAGCTCTGAATGGGCTGTGTCCTCCAGGTTTTCGAGAAAGAAATGAGTTGGCGGAAAGCAGAAAACCGGATAATGCGGACAACCTTGACAACATTGAAGGGAAAAGATATCGCCTATGGGGTCAAACCCTGTTCCCTGTCGGCATCTGCTGAAGAAGGGGAGTGGACACACTTTGCTGGAAAACTGAGAGTGCCCTATAGACATTGGAGATGCACCAGTTCTTGACACAAGAGATCAAGAATGAAAATAAGTTGTGGCAAGAAGGTATGAATCAATTCCAGTGAAGGAGGCTTGATCACAGCTGCCAAAAATATGGAGCGCTTCACGGATTTGCGTGTCATCCTTTCGCAGGGGCCATGCTAATCTTCTCTGTATCGATCCAATTTTAGTATATGTGCTGCCTTAGCAAGCACGAGGCCAACTGTCCCGCTCAAGGAATATGTACCCCTCGGGTTCCAGCGAGCCATCACCAAGGTGGTAGGGCAAGCGAGCCATCTACTGAAAGAATGGGTTGGGTAGACTTATCTATGGTACCAAACTACAAGCTCTGAATGGGCTGTGTCCTCCAGGTTTTCGAGGAAGAAATGAGTTGGTGGAAAGCAGAAAACCGGATAATGCGGACAACCTTGACAACATTGAAGGGAAAAGATATCGCCTATGGGGTCAAACCCTGTTCCCTGTCTGCATCTGCTGAAGAAAGGGAGTGGACACACTTTGCTGGAAAACTGAGAGTGCCTTATAGACATTGGAGATGCACCAGTTCTTGACACAAGAGATCAAGAATGAAAATAAGTTGTGGCAAGAAGGTATGAATCAATTCCAGTGAAGGAGGCTTGATCACAGCTGCCAAAAATATGGAGCGCTTCACGGATTTGCGTGTCATCCTTTCGCAGGTGCCATGCTAATCTTCTCTGTATCGATCCAATTTTAGTATATGTGCTGCCTTAGCAAGCACGAGGCCAACTGTCCCGCTCAAGGAATATGTACCCCTCGGGTTCCAGCGAGCCATCACCAAGGTGGTAGTGCAAGCGAGCCATCTACTGAAATAATGGGTTGGGTAGACTTATCTATGGTACCAAACTACAAGCTCTGAATGGGCTGTGTCCTCCAGGTTTTCGAGAAAGAAATGAGTTGGCGGAAAGCAGAAAACCGGAATATGCGGACAACCTTGACAACATTGAAGGGAAAAGATATCGCCTATGGGGTCAAACCCTGTTCCCTGTCTGCATCTGCTGAAGAAAGGGAGTGGACACACTTTGCTGGAAAACTGAGAGTGCCCTATAGACATTGGAGATGCACCAGTTCTTGACACAAGAGATCAAGAATGAAAATAAGTTGTGGCAAGAAGGTATGAATCAATTCCAGTGAAGGAGGCTTGATCACAGCTGCCAAAAATATGGAGCGCTTCACGGATTTGCGTGTCATCCTTTCGCAGGGGCCATGCTAATCTTCTCTGTATCGATCCAATTTTAGTATATGTGCTGCCTTAGCAAGCACGAGGCCAACTGTCCCGCTCAAGGAATATGTACCCCTCGGGTTCCAGCGAGCCATCACCAAGGTGGTAGGGCAAGCGAGCCATCTACTGAAAGAATGGGTTGGGTAGACTTATCTATGGTACCAAACTACAAGCTCTGAATGGGCTGTGTCCTCCAGGTTTTCGAGGAAGAAATGAGTTGGCGGAAAGCAGAAAACCGGATAATGCGGACAACCTTGACAACATTGAAGGGAAAAGATATCGCCTATGGGGTCAAACCCTGTTCCCTGTCTGCATCTGCTGAAGAAAGGGAGTGGACACACTTTGCTGGAAAACTGAGAGTGCCCTATAGACATTGGAGATGCACCAGTTCTTGACACAAGAGATCAAGAATGAAAATAAGTTGTGGCAAGAAGGTATGAATCAATTCCAGTGAAGGAGGCTTGATCACAGCTGCCAAAACTATGGAGCGCTTCACGGATTTGCGTGTCATCCTTTCGCAGGGGCCATGCTAATCTTCTCTGTATCGATCCAATTTTAGTATATGTGCTGCCTTAGCAAGCACGAGGCCAACTGTCCCGCTCAAGGAATATGTACCCCTCGGGTTCCAGCGAGCCATCACCAAGGTGGTAGGGCAAGCGAGCCATCTACTGAAAGAATGGGTTGGGTAGACTTATCTATGATACCAAACTACAAGCTCTGAATGGGCTGTGTCCTCCAGGTTTTCGAGGAAGAAATGAGTTGGTGGAAAGCAGAAAACCGGATAATGCGGACAACCTTGACAACATTGAAGGGAAAAGATATCGCCTATGGGGTCAAACCCTGTTCCCTGTCTGCATCTGCTGAAGAAAGGGAGTGGACACACTTTGCTGGAAAACTGAGAGTGCCCTATAGACATTGGAGATGCACCAGTTCTTGACACAAGAGATCAAGAATGAAAATAAGTTGTGGCAAGAAGGTATGAATCAATTCCAGTGAAGGAGGCTTGATCACAGCTGCCAAAAATATGGAGCGCTTCACGGATTTGCGTGTCATCCTTTCGCAGGGGCCATGCTAATCTTCTCTGTATCGATCCAATTTTAGTATATGTGCTGCCTTAGCAAGCACGAGGCCAACTGTCCCGCTCAAGGAATATGTACCCCTCGGGTTCCAGCGAGCCATCACCAAGGTGGTAGGGCAAGCGAGCCAACTACTGAAAGAATGGGTTGGGTAGACTTATCTATGGTACCAAACTACAAGCTCTGAATGCGCCGTGTCCTCCAGGTTTTCGAGAAATAAATGAGTTGGCGGAAAGCAGAAAACCGGATAATGCGGACAACCTTGACAACATTGAAGGGAAAAGATATCGCCTATGGGGTCAAACCCTGTTCCCTGTCGGCATCTGCTGAGAAAGGGAGTGGACACACTATGCTAGAAAACTGAGAGTGCCCTATAGACATTGGAGATGCACCAGTTCTTGACACAAGAGATCAAGAATGAAACTAAATAGTGGTAGAAAGGTATGAATCAATTCCAGTGAAGGAGGCTTGATCACAGCTGCCAAAAATATGGAGCGCTTCACGGATTTGCGTGTCATCCTTTCGCAGGGGCCATGCTAATCTTCTCTGTATCGATCCAATTTTAGTATATGTGCTGCCTTAGCAAGCACGAGGCCAACTGTCCCGCTCAAGGAATATGTACCCCTCGGGTTCCAGCGAGCCATCACCAAGGTGGTAGGGCAAGCGAGCCATCTACTGAAAGAATGGGTTGGGTAGACTTATCTATGGTACCAAACTACAAGCTCTGAATGGGCTGTGTCCTCCAGGTTTTCGAGAAAGAAATGAGTTGGCGGAAAGCAGAAAACCGGATAATGCGGACAACCTTGACAACATTGAAGGGAAAAGATATCGCCTATGGGGTCAAACCCTGTTCCCTGTCGGCATCTGCTGAAGAAGGGGAGTGGACACACTTTGCTGGAAAACTGAGAGTGCCCTATAGACATTGGAGATGCACCAGTTCTTGACACAAGAGATCAAGAATGAAAATAAGTTGTGGCAAGAAGGTATGAATCAATTCCAGTGAAGGAGGCTTGATCACAGCTGCCAAAAATATGGAGCGCTTCACGGATTTGCGTGTCATCCTTTCGCAGGGGCCATGCTAATCTTCTCTGTATCGATCCAATTTTAGTATATGTGCTGCCTTAGCAAGCACGAGGCCAACTGTCCCGCTCAAGGAATATGTACCCCTCGGGTTCCAGCGAGCCATCACCAAGGTGGTAGGGCAAGCGAGCCATCTACTGAAAGAATGGGTTGGGTAGACTTATCTATGGTACCAAACTACAAGCTCTGAATGGGCTGTGTCCTCCAGGTTTTCGAGGAAGAAATGAGTTGGCGGAAAGCAGAAAACCGGATAATGCGGACAACCTTGACAACATTGAAGGGAAAAGATATCGCCTATGGGGTCAAACCCTGTTCCCTGTCTGCATCTGCTGAAGAAAGGGAGTGGACACACTTTGCTGGAAAACTGAGAGTGCCTTATAGACATTGGAGATGCACCAGTTCTTGACACAAGAGATCAAGAATGAAAATAAGTTGTGGCAAGAAGGTATGAATCAATTCCAGTGAAGGAGGCTTGATCACAGCTGCCAAAAATATGGAGCGCTTCACGGATTTGCGTGTCATCCTTTCGCAGGGGCCATGCTAATCTTCTCTGTATCGATCCAATTTTAGTATATGTGCTGCCTTAGCAAGCACGAGGCCAACTGTCCCGCTCAAGGAATATGTACCCCTCGGGTTCCAGCGAGCCATCACCAAGGTGGTAGGGCAAGCGAGCCATCTACTGAAAGAATGGGTTGGGTAGACTTATCTATGGTACCAAACTACAAGCTCTGAATGGGCTGTGTCCTCCAGGTTTTCGAGAAAGAAATGAGTTGGCGGAAAGCAGAAAACCGGATAATGCGGACAACCTTGACAACATTGAAGGGAAAAGATATCGCCTATGGGGTCAAACCCTGTTCCCTGTCGGCATCTGCTGAAGAAGGGGAGTGGACACACTTTGCTGGAAAACTGAGAGTGCCCTATAGACATTGGAGATGCACCAGTTCTTGACACAAGAGATCAAGAATGAAAATAAGTTGTGGCAAGAAGGTATGAATCAATTCCAGTGAAGGAGGCTTGATCACAGCTGCCAAAAATATGGAGCGCTTCACGGATTTGCGTGTCATCCTTTCGCAGGGGCCATGCTAATCTTCTCTGTATCGATCCAATTTTAGTATATGTGCTGCCTTAGCAAGCACGAGGCCAACTGTCCCGCTCAAGGAATATGTACCCCTCGGGTTCCAGCGAGCCATCACCAAGGTGGTAGGGCAAGCGAGCCATCTACTGAAAGAATGGGTTGGGTAGACTTATCTATGGTACCAAACTACAAGCTCTGAATGGGCTGTGTCCTCCAGGTTTTCGAGAAAGAAATGAGTTGGCGGAAAGCAGAAAACCGGATAATGCGGACAACCTTGACAACATTGAAGGGAAAAGATATCGCCTATGGGGTCAAACCCTGTTCCCTGTCGGCATCTGCTGAAGAAGGGGAGTGGACACACTTTGCTGGAAAACTGAGAGTGCCCTATAGACATTGGAGATGCACCAGTTCTTGACACAAGAGATCAAGAATGAAAATAAGTTGTGGCAAGAAGGTATGAATCAATTCCAGTGAAGGAGGCTTGATCACAGCTGCCAAAAATATGGAGCGCTTCACGGATTTGCGTGTCATCCTTTCGCAGGGGCCATGCTAATCTTCTCTGTATCGATCCAATTTTAGTATATGTGCTGCCTTAGCAAGCACGAGGCCAACTGTCCCGCTCAAGGAATATGTACCCCTCGGGTTCCAGCGAGCCATCACCAAGGTGGTAGGGCAAGCGAGCCATCTACTGAAAGAATGGGTTGGGTAGACTTATCTATGGTACCAAACTACAAGCTCTGAATGGGCTGTGTCCTCCAGGTTTTCGAGGAAGAAATGAGTTGGTGGAAAGCAGAAAACCGGATAATGCGGACAACCTTGACAACATTGAAGGGAAAAGATATCGCCTATGGGGTCAAACCCTGTTCCCTGTCTGCATCTGCTGAAGAAAGGGAGTGGACACACTTTGCTGGAAAACTGAGAGTGCCTTATAGACATTGGAGATGCACCAGTTCTTGACACAAGAGATCAAGAATGAAAATAAGTTGTGGCAAGAAGGTATGAATCAATTCCAGTGAAGGAGGCTTGATCACAGCTGCCAAAAATATGGAGCGCTTCACGGATTTGCGTGTCATCCTTTCGCAGGGGCCATGCTAATCTTCTCTGTATCGATCCAATTTTAGTATATGTGCTGCCTTAGCAAGCACGAGGCCAACTGTCCCGCTCAAGGAATATGTACCCCTCGGGTTCCAGCGAGCCATCACCAAGGTGGTAGTGCAAGCGAGCCATCTACTGAAATAATGGGTTGGGTAGACTTATCTATGGTACCAAACTACAAGCTCTGAATGGGCTGTGTCCTCCAGGTTTTCGAGAAAGAAATGAGTTGGCGGAAAGCAGAAAACCGGAATATGCGGACAACCTTGACAACATTGAAGGGAAAAGATATCGCCTATGGGGTCAAACCCTGTTCCCTGTCTGCATCTGCTGAAGAAAGGGAGTGGACACACTTTGCTGGAAAACTGAGAGTGCCCTATAGACATTGGAGATGCACCAGTTCTTGACACAAGAGATCAAGAATGAAAATAAGTTGTGGCAAGAAGGTATGAATCAATTCCAGTGAAGGAGGCTTGATCACAGCTGCCAAAAATATGGAGCGCTTCACGGATTTGCGTGTCATCCTTTCGCAGGGGCCATGCTAATCTTCTCTGTATCGATCCAATTTTAGTATATGTGCTGCCTTAGCAAGCACGAGGCCAACTGTCCCGCTCAAGGAATATGTACCCCTCGGGTTCCAGCGAGCCATCACCAAGGTGGTAGGGCAAGCGAGCCATCTACTGAAAGAATGGGTTGGGTAGACTTATCTATGGTACCAAACTACAAGCTCTGAATGGGCTGTGTCCTCCAGGTTTTCGAGGAAGAAATGAGTTGGCGGAAAGCAGAAAACCGGATAATGCGGACAACCTTGACAACATTGAAGGGAAAAGATATCGCCTATGGGGTCAAACCCTGTTCCCTGTCTGCATCTGCTGAAGAAAGGGAGTGGACACACTTTGCTGGAAAACTGAGAGTGCCTTATAGACATTGGAGATGCACCAGTTCTTGACACAAGAGATCAAGAATGAAAATAAGTTGTGGCAAGAAGGTATGAATCAATTCCAGTGAAGGAGGCTTGATCACAGCTGCCAAAAATATGGAGCGCTTCACGGATTTGCGTGTCATCCTTTCACAGGGGCCATGCTAATCTTCTCTGTATCGATCCAATTTTAGTATATGTGCTGCCTTAGCAAGCACGAGGCCAACTGTCCCGCTCAAGGAATATGTACCCCTCGGGTTCCAGCGAGCCATCACCAAGGTGGTAGGGCAAGCGAGCCATCTACTGAAAGAATGGGTTGGGTAGACTTATCTATGGTACCAAACTACAAGCTCTGAATGGGCTGTGTCCTCCAGGTTTTCGAGAAAGAAATGAGTTGGCGGAAAGCAGAAAACCGGATAATGCGGACAACCTTGACAACATTGAAGGGAAAAGATATCGCCTATGGGGTCAAACCCTGTTCCCTGTCGGCATCTGCTGAAGAAGGGGAGTGGACACACTTTGCTGGAAAACTGAGAGTGCCCTATAGACATTGGAGATGCACCAGTTCTTGACACAAGAGATCAAGAATGAAAATAAGTTGTGGCAAGAAGGTATGAATCAATTCCAGTGAAGGAGGCTTGATCACAGCTGCCAAAAATATGGAGCGCTTCACGGATTTGCGTGTCATCCTTTCGCAGGGGCCATGCTAATCTTCTCTGTATCGATCCAATTTCAGTATATGTGCTGCCTTAGCAAGCACGAGGCCAACTGTCCCGCTCAAGGAATATGTACCCCTCGGGTTCCAGCGAGCCATCACCAAGGTGGTAGGGCAAGCGAGCCATCTACTGAAAGAATGGGTTGGGTAGACTTATCTATGGTACCAAACTACAAGCTCTGAATGGGCTGTGTCCTCCAGGTTTTCGAGAAAGAAATGAGTTGGCGGAAAGCAGAAAACCGGATAATGCGGACAACCTTGACAACATTGAAGGGAAAAGATATCGCCTATGGGGTCAAACCCTGTTCCCTGTCGGCATCTGCTGAAGAAGGGGAGTGGACACACTTTGCTGGAAAACTGAGAGTGCCCTATAGACATTGGAGATGCACCAGTTCTTGACACAAGAGATCAAGAATGAAAATAAGTTGTGGCAAGAAGGTATGAATCAATTCCAGTGAAGGAGGCTTGATCACAGCTGCCAAAAATATGGAGCGCTTCACGGATTTGCGTGTCATCCTTTCGCAGGGGCCATGCTAATCTTCTCTGTATCGATCCAATTTTAGTATATGTGCTGCCTTAGCAAGCACGAGGCCAACTGTCCCGCTCAAGGAATATGTACCCCTCGGGTTCCAGCGAGCCATCACCAAGGTGGTAGGGCAAGCGAGCCATCTACTGAAAGAATGGGTTGGGTAGACTTATCTATGGTACCAAACTACAAGCTCTGAATGGGCTGTGTCCTCCAGGTTTTCGAGGAAGAAATGAGTTGGCGGAAAGCAGAAAACCGGATAATGCGGACAACCTTGACAACATTGAAGGGAAAAGATATCGCCTATGGGGTCAAACCCTGTTCCCTGTCTGCATCTGCTGAAGAAAGGGAGTGGACACACTTTGCTGGAAAACTGAGAGTGCCTTATAGACATTGGAGATGCACCAGTTCTTGACACAAGAGATCAAGAATGAAAATAAGTTGTGGCAAGAAGGTATGAATCAATTCCAGTGAAGGAGGCTTGATCACAGCTGCCAAAAATATGGAGCGCTTCACGGATTTGCGTGTCATCCTTTCGCAGGGGCCATGCTAATCTTCTCTGTATCGATCCAATTTTAGTATATGTGCTGCCTTAGCAAGCACGAGGCCAACTGTCCCGCTCAAGGAATATGTACCCCTCGGGTTCCAGCGAGCCATCACCAAGGTGGTAGTGCAAGCGAGCCATCTACTGAAATAATGGGTTGGGTAGACTTATCTATGGTACCAAACTACAAGCTCTGAATGGGCTGTGTCCTCCAGGTTTTCGAGAAAGAAATGAGTTGGCGGAAAGCAGAAAACCGGAATATGCGGACAACCTTGACAACATTGAAGGGAAAAGATATCGCCTATGGGGTCAAACCCTGTTCCCTGTCTGCATCTGCTGAAGAAAGGGAGTGGACACACTTTGCTGGAAAACTGAGAGTGCCCTATAGACATTGGAGATGCACCAGTTCTTGACACAAGAGATCAAGAATGAAAATAAGTTGTGGCAAGAAGGTATGAATCAATTCCAGTGAAGGAGGCTTGATCACAGCTGCCAAAAATATGGAGCGCTTCACGGATTTGCGTGTCATCCTTTCGCAGGGGCCATGCTAATCTTCTCTGTATCGATCCAATTTTAGTATATGTGCTGCCTTAGCAAGCACGAGGCCAACTGTCCCGCTCAAGGAATATGTACCCCTCGGGTTCCAGCGAGCCATCACCAAGGTGGTAGGGCAAGCGAGCCATCTACTGAAAGAATGGGTTGGGTAGACTTATCTATGGTACCAAACTACAAGCTCTGAATGGGCTGTGTCCTCCAGGTTTTCGAGGAAGAAATGAGTTGGCGGAAAGCAGAAAACCGGATAATGCGGACAACCTTGACAACATTGAAGGGAAAAGATATCGCCTATGGGGTCAAACCCTGTTCCCTGTCTGCATCTGCTGAAGAAAGGGAGTGGACACACTTTGCTGGAAAACTGAGAGTGCCTTATAGACATTGGAGATGCACCAGTTCTTGACACAAGAGATCAAGAATGAAAATAAGTTGTGGCAAGAAGGTATGAATCAATTCCAGTGAAGGAGGCTTGATCACAGCTGCCAAAAATATGGAGCGCTTCACGGATTTGCGTGTCATCCTTTCGCAGGGGCCATGCTAATCTTCTCTGTATCGATCCAATTTTAGTATATGTGCTGCCTTAGCAAGCACGAGGCCAACTGTCCCGCTCAAGGAATATGTACCCCTCGGGTTCCAGCGAGCCATCACCAAGGTGGTAGGGCAAGCGAGCCATCTACTGAAAGAATGGGTTGGGTAGACTTATCTATGGTACCAAACTACAAGCTCTGAATGGGCTGTGTCCTCCAGGTTTTCGAGAAAGAAATGAGTTGGCGGAAAGCAGAAAACCGGATAATGCGGACAACCTTGACAACATTGAAGGGAAAAGATATCGCCTATGGGGTCAAACCCTGTTCCCTGTCGGCATCTGCTGAAGAAGGGGAGTGGACACACTTTGCTGGAAAACTGAGAGTGCCCTATAGACATTGGAGATGCACCAGTTCTTGACACAAGAGATCAAGAATGAAAATAAGTTGTGGCAAGAAGGTATGAATCAATTCCAGTGAAGGAGGCTTGATCACAGCTGCCAAAAATATGGAGCGCTTCACGGATTTGCGTGTCATCCTTTCGCAGGGGCCATGCTAATCTTCTCTGTATCGATCCAATTTCAGTATATGTGCTGCCTTAGCAAGCACGAGGCCAACTGTCCCGCTCAAGGAATATGTACCCCTCGGGTTCCAGCGAGCCATCACCAAGGTGGTAGGGCAAGCGAGCCATCTACTGAAAGAATGGGTTGGGTAGACTTATCTATGGTACCAAACTACAAGCTCTGAATGGGCTGTGTCCTCCAGGTTTTCGAGAAAGAAATGAGTTGGCGGAAAGCAGAAAACCGGATAATGCGGACAACCTTGACAACATTGAAGGGAAAAGATATCGCCTATGGGGTCAAACCCTGTTCCCTGTCGGCATCTGCTGAAGAAGGGGAGTGGACACACTTTGCTGGAAAACTGAGAGTGCCCTATAGACATTGGAGATGCACCAGTTCTTGACACAAGAGATCAAGAATGAAAATAAGTTGTGGCAAGAAGGTATGAATCAATTCCAGTGAAGGAGGCTTGATCACAGCTGCCAAAAATATGGAGCGCTTCACGGATTTGCGTGTCATCCTTTCGCAGGGGCCATGCTAATCTTCTCTGTATCGATCCAATTTTAGTATATGTGCTGCCTTAGCAAGCACGAGGCCAACTGTCCCGCTCAAGGAATATGTACCCCTCGGGTTCCAGCGAGCCATCACCAAGGTGGTAGGGCAAGCGAGCCATCTACTGAAAGAATGGGTTGGGTAGACTTATCTATGGTACCAAACTACAAGCTCTGAATGGGCTGTGTCCTCCAGGTTTTCGAGGAAGAAATGAGTTGGTGGAAAGCAGAAAACCGGATAATGCGGACAACCTTGACAACATTGAAGGGAAAAGATATCGCCTATGGGGTCAAACCCTGTTCCCTGTCTGCATCTGCTGAAGAAAGGGAGTGGACACACTTTGCTGGAAAACTGAGAGTGCCTTATAGACATTGGAGATGCACCAGTTCTTGACACAAGAGATCAAGAATGAAAATAAGTTGTGGCAAGAAGGTATGAATCAATTCCAGTGAAGGAGGCTTGATCACAGCTGCCAAAAATATGGAGCGCTTCACGGATTTGCGTGTCATCCTTTCGCAGGGGCCATGCTAATCTTCTCTGTATCGATCCAATTTTAGTATATGTGCTGCCTTAGCAAGCACGAGGCCAACTGTCCCGCTCAAGGAATATGTACCCCTCGGGTTCCAGCGAGCCATCACCAAGGTGGTAGTGCAAGCGAGCCATCTACTGAAATAATGGGTTGGGTAGACTTATCTATGGTACCAAACTACAAGCTCTGAATGGGCTGTGTCCTCCAGGTTTTCGAGAAAGAAATGAGTTGGCGGAAAGCAGAAAACCGGAATATGCGGACAACCTTGACAACATTGAAGGGAAAAGATATCGCCTATGGGGTCAAACCCTGTTCCCTGTCTGCATCTGCTGAAGAAAGGGAGTGGACACACTTTGCTGGAAAACTGAGAGTGCCCTATAGACATTGGAGATGCACCAGTTCTTGACACAAGAGATCAAGAATGAAAATAAGTTGTGGCAAGAAGGTATGAATCAATTCCAGTGAAGGAGGCTTGATCACAGCTGCCAAAAATATGGAGCGCTTCACGGATTTGCGTGTCATCCTTTCGCAGGGGCCATGCTAATCTTCTCTGTATCGATCCAATTTTAGTATATGTGCTGCCTTAGCAAGCACGAGGCCAACTGTCCCGCTCAAGGAATATGTACCCCTCGGGTTCCAGCGAGCCATCACCAAGGTGGTAGGGCAAGCGAGCCATCTACTGAAAGAATGGGTTGGGTAGACTTATCTATGGTACCAAACTACAAGCTCTGAATGGGCTGTGTCCTCCAGGTTTTCGAGAAAGAAATGAGTTGGCGGAAAGCAGAAAACCGGATAATGCGGACAACCTTGACAACATTGAAGGGAAAAGATATCGCCTATGGGGTCAAACCCTGTTCCCTGTCGGCATCTGCTGAAGAAGGGGAGTGGACACACTTTGCTGGAAAACTGAGAGTGCCCTATAGACATTGGAGATGCACCAGTTCTTGACACAAGAGATCAAGAATGAAAATAAGTTGTGGCAAGAAGGTATGAATCAATTCCAGTGAAGGAGGCTTGATCACAGCTGCCAAAAATATGGAGCGCTTCACGGATTTGCGTGTCATCCTTTCGCAGGGGCCATGCTAATCTTCTCTGTATCGATCCAATTTTAGTATATGTGCTGCCTTAGCAAGCACGAGGCCAACTGTCCCGCTCAAGGAATATGTACCCCTCGGGTTCCAGCGAGCCATCACCAAGGTGGTAGGGCAAGCGAGCCATCTACTGAAAGAATGGGTTGGGTAGACTTATCTATGGTACCAAACTACAAGCTCTGAATGGGCTGTGTCCTCCAGGTTTTCGAGGAAGAAATGAGTTGGTGGAAAGCAGAAAACCGGATAATGCGGACAACCTTGACAACATTGAAGGGAAAAGATATCGCCTATGGGGTCAAACCCTGTTCCCTGTCTGCATCTGCTGAAGAAAGGGAGTGGACACACTTTGCTGGAAAACTGAGAGTGCCTTATAGACATTGGAGATGCACCAGTTCTTGACACAAGAGATCAAGAATGAAAATAAGTTGTGGCAAGAAGGTATGAATCAATTCCAGTGAAGGAGGCTTGATCACAGCTGCCAAAAATATGGAGCGCTTCACGGATTTGCGTGTCATCCTTTCGCAGGGGCCATGCTAATCTTCTCTGTATCGATCCAATTTTAGTATATGTGCTGCCTTAGCAAGCACGAGGCCAACTGTCCCGCTCAAGGAATATGTACCCCTCGGGTTCCAGCGAGCCATCACCAAGGTGGTAGTGCAAGCGAGCCATCTACTGAAATAATGGGTTGGGTAGACTTATCTATGGTACCAAACTACAAGCTCTGAATGGGCTGTGTCCTCCAGGTTTTCGAGAAAGAAATGAGTTGGCGGAAAGCAGAAAACCGGAATATGCGGACAACCTTGACAACATTGAAGGGAAAAGATATCGCCTATGGGGTCAAACCCTGTTCCCTGTCTGCATCTGCTGAAGAAAGGGAGTGGACACACTTTGCTGGAAAACTGAGAGTGCCCTATAGACATTGGAGATGCACCAGTTCTTGACACAAGAGATCAAGAATGAAAATAAGTTGTGGCAAGAAGGTATGAATCAATTCCAGTGAAGGAGGCTTGATCACAGCTGCCAAAAATATGGAGCGCTTCACGGATTTGCGTGTCATCCTTTCGCAGGGGCCATGCTAATCTTCTCTGTATCGATCCAATTTTAGTATATGTGCTGCCTTAGCAAGCACGAGGCCAACTGTCCCGCTCAAGGAATATGTACCCCTCGGGTTCCAGCGAGCCATCACCAAGGTGGTAGGGCAAGCGAGCCATCTACTGAAAGAATGGGTTGGGTAGACTTATCTATGGTACCAAACTACAAGCTCTGAATGGGCTGTGTCCTCCAGGTTTGAGAAAGAAATGAGTTGGCGGAAAGCAGAAAACCGGATAATGCGGACAACCTTGACAACATTGAAGGGAAAAGATATCGCCTATGGGGTCAAACCCTGTTCCCTGTCTGCATCTGCTGAAGAAAGGGAGTGGACACACTTTGCTGGAAAACTGAGAGTGCCCTATAGACATTGGAGATGCACCAGTTCTTGACACAAGAGATCAAGAATGAAAATAAGTTGTGGCAAGAAGGTATGAATCAATTCCAGTGAAGGAGGCTTGATCACAGCTGCCAAAACTATGGAGCGCTTCACGGATTTGCGTGTCATCCTTTCGCAGGGGCCATGCTAATCTTCTCTGTATCGATCCAATTTTAGTATATGTGCTGCCTTAGCAAGCACGAGGCCAACTGTCCCGCTCAAGGAATATGTACCCCTCGGGTTCCAGCGAGCCATCACCAAGGTGGTAGGGCAAGCGAGCCATCTACTGAAAGAATGGGTTGGGTAGACTTATCTATGATACCAAACTACAAGCTCTGAATGGGCTGTGTCCTCCAGGTTTTCGAGGAAGAAATGAGTTGGTGGAAAGCAGAAAACCGGATAATGCGGACAACCTTGACAACATTGAAGGGAAAAGATATCGCCTATGGGGTCAAACCCTGTTCCCTGTCTGCATCTGCTGAAGAAAGGGAGTGGACACACTTTGCTGGAAAACTGAGAGTGCCCTATAGACATTGGAGATGCACCAGTTCTTGACACAAGAGATCAAGAATGAAAATAAGTTGTGGCAAGAAGGTATGAATCAATTCCAGTGAAGGAGGCTTGATCACAGCTGCCAAAAATATGGAGCGCTTCACGGATTTGCGTGTCATCCTTTCGCAGGGGCCATGCTAATCTTCTCTGTATCGATCCAATTTTAGTATATGTGCTGCCTTAGCAAGCACGAGGCCAACTGTCCCGCTCAAGGAATATGTACCCCTCGGGTTCCAGCGAGCCATCACCAAGGTGGTAGGGCAAGCGAGCCATCTACTGAAAGAATGGGTTGGGTAGACTTATCTATGGTACCAAACTACAAGCTCTGAATGGGCTGTGTCCTCCAGGTTTTCGAGAAAGAAATGAGTTGGCGGAAAGCAGAAAACCGGATAATGCGGACAACCTTGACAACATTGAAGGGAAAAGATATCGCCTATGGGGTCAAACCCTGTTCCCTGTCGGCATCTGCTGAAGAAGGGGAGTGGACACACTTTGCTGGAAAACTGAGAGTGCCCTATAGACATTGGAGATGCACCAGTTCTTGACACAAGAGATCAAGAATGAAAATAAGTTGTGGCAAGAAGGTATGAATCAATTCCAGTGAAGGAGGCTTGATCACAGCTGCCAAAAATATGGAGCGCTTCACGGATTTGCGTGTCATCCTTTCGCAGGGGCCATGCTAATCTTCTCTGTATCGATCCAATTTTAGTATATGTGCTGCCTTAGCAAGCACGAGGCCAACTGTCCCGCTCAAGGAATATGTACCCCTCGGGTTCCAGCGAGCCATCACCAAGGTGGTAGGGCAAGCGAGCCATCTACTGAAAGAATGGGTTGGGTAGACTTATCTATGGTACCAAACTACAAGCTCTGAATGGGCTGTGTCCTCCAGGTTTTCGAGGAAGAAATGAGTTGGTGGAAAGCAGAAAACCGGATAATGCGGACAACCTTGACAACATTGAAGGGAAAAGATATCGCCTACACTGAAAAAAATGATGTGTTGGCTTTACTTAATTTTTTCATGTAAACAGGTTCCACTGGTTGCACATAACTTTGTTTTGTTAAACAAACATAATTTGTTCATGTAACTTCAACATCATGGAAGTCATTTTAAGCCATCCAATCAAACTCTGAGCTGAGTGTTAAAGTTAATGAGACAATTAAGTGAATAACTGAGTGATGATTGAGCATTATTGAAGACACCTGATGATAACAAGCAGAATCACTGAAGGAGAAAATCACAAATTGTAAGTCACCGTTATGGAGATCAGTGTTTGCTTTAGTTGGGCTCTTGACCCCTATATTATTAACTTAAGATTATGTTTGGCTGTACATGAGTTATAACAGCCAGGTGATCACATAGAAAAGGTGGAACTGGGGATTGAATCACCAAACTTCCGGTTTGTAGTCAAACTGCATGAACCACTGTTAAATTTACCTTATGGATCATACCAGCACTGCTCTTGTAGAACATACAATTTGAGCCTTTTCAATGAAGTTCAAATGATCAAATCAATAAACAAAAAAAATTTCTGGGTGCCACCAATCAAAATTCATTTATGGCTCCCATCATGCATTGCTGCATGAATAAATAATGAGCTTAAGACACCTAAAGCAGAATCACAAGGAAAAAAATCTAAAATTGTAAGCCACCGTTATGGAGATCAGTGTTTGCTTTAGTTGGGCTCTTCACCCTTATATTATTAACTTTATATTTTAATTTACTGTTGCATCTGAGTAATACCTGCCAGATGAACAAAGATAAACAATTATAAAATGATGTTGGACATATAATGACATTCATCATTTGAAATTTATGTCTATAATTTATTCTGTTGGTTTGTGTATAACTGAGATTCTGCATAAATATCCAGAATGTTCACAAAAGATTTTTTTTTTTACAATTTTTTTTTCTTTAAGGCACACACAGACCTCAAGATTCAGTCAATGCTTCTCAACAACGGTGACTAGTAGAATATTCAATTAGGAAAAGTAAATTACATAGACAATTCAGATCATAATTTATTCAAACCGCAATGCATGATAGGAGACATTAATGAGTTGTAATTGGTGGAAAGAAGGACTATTAATGTCACCACGATTGAGATAGACAGGCTGATTATTGATATCTGTTTCTACATAAAGATTAAGTGATTTGATCAGAATAGTTTTGTTAAATATTTTCTGTTATAAGAAAATACAGATATGTTGTATAATCACTAAACTTTGGCTAGCAAGTTAATCCTAACCATCAGAATTATGAATTTTTGGAGTTTACAGATCACAGCATGATTATGTCAAAACATAACCAACACTATCGGATCACAATTTTCTTTGTTCATTTGCCTGTTATAAATCGATAACAGCAGCCAAACAAAGTTTAAAGTAAAAGTGTAAGGGTCAAGAGCCCAACTAAAGCAAACACTGATCTCCATAACGGTGACTTACAATTTGTGATTTTCTCCTTCAGTGATTCTGCTTGTTAACATCAGGTGTCTTCAATAATGCTCAATCATCACTCAGTTATTCACTTAATTGTCTCATTAACTTTAACACTCAGCTCAGAGTTTGATTGGATGGCTTAAAATGACTTCCATGATGTTGAAGTTACATGAACAAATTATGTTTGTTTAACAAAACAAAGTTATGTGCAACCGGTGGAACCTGTTTACATGAAAAAATTAAGTAAAGCCAACACATCATTTTTTTCAGTGTATGGGGTCAAACCCTGTTCCCTGTCTGCATCTGCTGAAGAAAGGGAGTGGACACACTTTGCTGGAAAACTGAGAGTGCCTTATAGACATTGGAGATGCACCAGTTCTTGACACAAGAGATCAAGAATGAAAATAAGTTGTGGCAAGAAGGTATGAATCAATTCCAGTGAAGGAGGCTTGATCACAGCTGCCAAAAATATGGAGCGCTTCACGGATTTGCGTGTCATCCTTTCGCAGGGGCCATGCTAATCTTCTCTGTATCGATCCAATTTTAGTATATGTGCTGCCTTAGCAAGCACGAGGCCAACTGTCCCGCTCAAGGAATATGTACCCCTCGGGTTCCAGCGAGCCATCACCAAGGTGGTAGTGCAAGCGAGCCATCTACTGAAATAATGGGTTGGGTAGACTTATCTATGGTACCAAACTACAAGCTCTGAATGGGCTGTGTCCTCCAGGTTTTCGAGAAAGAAATGAGTTGGCGGAAAGCAGAAAACCGGAATATGCGGACAACCTTGACAACATTGAAGGGAAAAGATATCGCCTATGGGGTCAAACCCTGTTCCCTGTCTGCATCTGCTGAAGAAAGGGAGTGGACACACTTTGCTGGAAAACTGAGAGTGCCCTATAGACATTGGAGATGCACCAGTTCTTGACACAAGAGATCAAGAATGAAAATAAGTTGTGGCAAGAAGGTATGAATCAATTCCAGTGAAGGAGGCTTGATCACAGCTGCCAAAAATATGGAGCGCTTCACGGATTTGCGTGTCATCCTTTCGCAGGGGCCATGCTAATCTTCTCTGTATCGATCCAATTTTAGTATATGTGCTGCCTTAGCAAGCACGAGGCCAACTGTCCCGCTCAAGGAATATGTACCCCTCGGGTTCCAGCGAGCCATCACCAAGGTGGTAGGGCAAGCGAGCCATCTACTGAAAGAATGGGTTGGGTAGACTTATCTATGGTACCAAACTACAAGCTCTGAATGGGCTGTGTCCTCCAGGTTTTCGAGGAAGAAATGAGTTGGCGGAAAGCAGAAAACCGGATAATGCGGACAACCTTGACAACATTGAAGGGAAAAGATATCGCCTATGGGGTCAAACCCTGTTCCCTGTCTGCATCTGCTGAAGAAAGGGAGTGGACACACTTTGCTGGAAAACTGAGAGTGCCTTATAGACATTGGAGATGCACCAGTTCTTGACACAAGAGATCAAGAATGAAAATAAGTTGTGGCAAGAAGGTATGAATCAATTCCAGTGAAGGAGGCTTGATCACAGCTGCCAAAAATATGGAGCGCTTCACGGATTTGCGTGTCATCCTTTCGCAGGGGCCATGCTAATCTTCTCTGTATCGATCCAATTTTAGTATATGTGCTGCCTTAGCAAGCACGAGGCCAACTGTCCCGCTCAAGGAATATGTACCCCTCGGGTTCCAGCGAGCCATCACCAAGGTGGTAGGGCAAGCGAGCCATCTACTGAAAGAATGGGTTGGGTAGACTTATCTATGGTACCAAACTACAAGCTCTGAATGGGCTGTGTCCTCCAGGTTTTCGAGAAAGAAATGAGTTGGCGGAAAGCAGAAAACCGGATAATGCGGACAACCTTGACAACATTGAAGGGAAAAGATATCGCCTATGGGGTCAAACCCTGTTCCCTGTCGGCATCTGCTGAAGAAGGGGAGTGGACACACTTTGCTGGAAAACTGAGAGTGCCCTATAGACATTGGAGATGCACCAGTTCTTGACACAAGAGATCAAGAATGAAAATAAGTTGTGGCAAGAAGGTATGAATCAATTCCAGTGAAGGAGGCTTGATCACAGCTGCCAAAAATATGGAGCGCTTCACGGATTTGCGTGTCATCCTTTCGCAGGGGCCATGCTAATCTTCTCTGTATCGATCCAATTTTAGTATATGTGCTGCCTTAGCAAGCACGAGGCCAACTGTCCCGCTCAAGGAATATGTACCCCTCGGGTTCCAGCGAGCCATCACCAAGGTGGTAGGGCAAGCGAGCCATCTACTGAAAGAATGGGTTGGGTAGACTTATCTATGGTACCAAACTACAAGCTCTGAATGGGCTGTGTCCTCCAGGTTTTCGAGAAAGAAATGAGTTGGCGGAAAGCAGAAAACCGGATAATGCGGACAACCTTGACAACATTGAAGGGAAAAGATATCGCCTATGGGGTCAAACCCTGTTCCCTGTCGGCATCTGCTGAAGAAGGGGAGTGGACACACTTTGCTGGAAAACTGAGAGTGCCCTATAGACATTGGAGATGCACCAGTTCTTGACACAAGAGATCAAGAATGAAAATAAGTTGTGGCAAGAAGGTATGAATCAATTCCAGTGAAGGAGGCTTGATCACAGCTGCCAAAAAATGGAGCGCTTCACGGATTTGCGTGTCATCCTTTCGCAGGGGCCATGCTAATCTTCTCTGTATCGATCCAATTTTAGTATATGTGCTGCCTTAGCAAGCACGAGGCCAACTGTCCCGCTCAAGGAATATGTACCCCTCGGGTTCCAGCGAGCCATCACCAAGGTGGTAGGGCAAGCGAGCCATCTACTGAAAGAATGGGTTGGGTAGACTTATCTATGGTACCAAACTACAAGCTCTGAATGGGCTGTGTCCTCCAGGTTTTCGAGGAAGAAATGAGTTGGTGGAAAGCAGAAAACCGGATAATGCGGACAACCTTGACAACATTGAAGGGAAAAGATATCGCCTATGGGGTCAAACCCTGTTCCCTGTCTGCATCTGCTGAAGAAAGGGAGTGGACACACTTTGCTGGAAAACTGAGAGTGCCTTATAGACATTGGAGATGCACCAGTTCTTGACACAAGAGATCAAGAATGAAAATAAGTTGTGGCAAGAAGGTATGAATCAATTCCAGTGAAGGAGGCTTGATCACAGCTGCCAAAAATATGGAGCGCTTCACGGATTTGCGTGTCATCCTTTCGCAGGGGCCATGCTAATCTTCTCTGTATCGATCCAATTTTAGTATATGTGCTGCCTTAGCAAGCACGAGGCCAACTGTCCCGCTCAAGGAATATGTACCCCTCGGGTTCCAGCGAGCCATCACCAAGGTGGTAGTGCAAGCGAGCCATCTACTGAAATAATGGGTTGGGTAGACTTATCTATGGTACCAAACTACAAGCTCTGAATGGGCTGTGTCCTCCAGGTTTTCGAGAAAGAAATGAGTTGGCGGAAAGCAGAAAACCGGAATATGCGGACAACCTTGACAACATTGAAGGGAAAAGATATCGCCTATGGGGTCAAACCCTGTTCCCTGTCTGCATCTGCTGAAGAAAGGGAGTGGACACACTTTGCTGGAAAACTGAGAGTGCCCTATAGACATTGGAGATGCACCAGTTCTTGACACAAGAGATCAAGAATGAAAATAAGTTGTGGCAAGAAGGTATGAATCAATTCCAGTGAAGGAGGCTTGATCACAGCTGCCAAAAATATGGAGCGCTTCACGGATTTGCGTGTCATCCTTTCGCAGGGGCCATGCTAATCTTCTCTGTATCGATCCAATTTTAGTATATGTGCTGCCTTAGCAAGCACGAGGCCAACTGTCCCGCTCAAGGAATATGTACCCCTCGGGTTCCAGCGAGCCATCACCAAGGTGGTAGGGCAAGCGAGCCATCTACTGAAAGAATGGGTTGGGTAGACTTATCTATGGTACCAAACTACAAGCTCTGAATGGGCTGTGTCCTCCAGGTTTGAGAAAGAAATGAGTTGGCGGAAAGCAGAAAACCGGATAATGCGGACAACCTTGACAACATTGAAGGGAAAAGATATCGCCTATGGGGTCAAACCCTGTTCCCTGTCTGCATCTGCTGAAGAAAGGGAGTGGACACACTTTGCTGGAAAACTGAGAGTGCCCTATAGACATTGGAGATGCACCAGTTCTTGACACAAGAGATCAAGAATGAAAATAAGTTGTGGCAAGAAGGTATGAATCAATTCCAGTGAAGGAGGCTTGATCACAGCTGCCAAAACTATGGAGCGCTTCACGGATTTGCGTGTCATCCTTTCGCAGGGGCCATGCTAATCTTCTCTGTATCGATCCAATTTTAGTATATGTGCTGCCTTAGCAAGCACGAGGCCAACTGTCCCGCTCAAGGAATATGTACCCCTCGGGTTCCAGCGAGCCATCACCAAGGTGGTAGGGCAAGCGAGCCATCTACTGAAAGAATGGGTTGGGTAGACTTATCTATGATACCAAACTACAAGCTCTGAATGGGCTGTGTCCTCCAGGTTTTCGAGGAAGAAATGAGTTGGTGGAAAGCAGAAAACCGGATAATGCGGACAACCTTGACAACATTGAAGGGAAAAGATATCGCCTATGGGGTCAAACCCTGTTCCCTGTCTGCATCTGCTGAAGAAAGGGAGTGGACACACTTTGCTGGAAAACTGAGAGTGCCCTATAGACATTGGAGATGCACCAGTTCTTGACACAAGAGATCAAGAATGAAAATAAGTTGTGGCAAGAAGGTATGAATCAATTCCAGTGAAGGAGGCTTGATCACAGCTGCCAAAAATATGGAGCGCTTCACGGATTTGCGTGTCATCCTTTCGCAGGGGCCATGCTAATCTTCTCTGTATCGATCCAATTTTAGTATATGTGCTGCCTTAGCAAGCACGAGGCCAACTGTCCCGCTCAAGGAATATGTACCCCTCGGGTTCCAGCGAGCCATCACCAAGGTGGTAGGGCAAGCGAGCCATCTACTGAAAGAATGGGTTGGGTAGACTTATCTATGGTACCAAACTACAAGCTCTGAATGGGCTGTGTCCTCCAGGTTTTCGAGAAAGAAATGAGTTGGCGGAAAGCAGAAAACCGGATAATGCGGACAACCTTGACAACATTGAAGGGAAAAGATATCGCCTATGGGGTCAAACCCTGTTCCCTGTCGGCATCTGCTGAAGAAGGGGAGTGGACACACTTTGCTGGAAAACTGAGAGTGCCCTATAGACATTGGAGATGCACCAGTTCTTGACACAAGAGATCAAGAATGAAAATAAGTTGTGGCAAGAAGGTATGAATCAATTCCAGTGAAGGAGGCTTGATCACAGCTGCCAAAAATATGGAGCGCTTCACGGATTTGCGTGTCATCCTTTCGCTCTATGTCCCGCGATCTTCTCTGGATGCCGGCCAATCAGCAGCTCGTGCTGTCGAGCCTTTGTCGAGCGTTTTCAGTTTTGGGCCAATCAGAAAGCTCGGATTGTCGAGCGTTTTCAGTTATGGGCCAATCAGAAAGCTCGGATTGTCGAGCGTTTGTCGAGCGTTTTGGGCCAATCAACGGTTAGTATACTCAAGCTTTTGTCGAGCGTTTTGGGCCAATAAACGGTTAGTATACTCAAGCGTCATAGCAACCAACTCAAACGGAAGAGTGTGACGGTTACGACTGACTGAGTGAGTAAAACAAAAATAAATAGAATATTACGAATGTACAGACATTGTCTTCCCAGAGTACTTTTACAATGTACTGACATGGAATTTGTCGATGTATTATTACGTCTCTCCGTCGATCACTGGTTTTTATATTTAAAGAAACGTTAACGTATGTTAGTTAATTAACGTCAACGTCAGGCGTCCTGTTTACACATTTAAACAATATTTACACTTGTCTGATCAAAGATTTAATACGTTTTGAGAGATCGCTAACATGTAATGTAATGCAATCCATTAAAAATTAATGGGACAACATGTGGCGATCTCTGAAAACAAAATTAAATTATGAAAAGACTATACATTTAGTATCTTTAGACCCTTAAGATTATAATATCACCACGTGAAATCAATTATAAAGTTTAAGTGTATCTTTTATGCATTAACAATAAGCCTGTTTATTTAATGGCTGCCAATGCACCCTAGGGTCATTATTTACCTGTTGATTATTAATTTGTTAACGTTAATATTTCAATAATAGTGAATGTGTAGTTCTTGTATATCATTAATCTTATGTGTGATAGTCCTGTTAATATGGCAATTAATATATAGCTGCTAGTTTAACCTGTAATGCTCATCTAATGCTGTGCTGTGCCATTTGTTGTTGAAGATATGTCTTTAGCAAATTTAAAATTCACGGCCTCGCAGCAGCTTATCCTGCGGGCCTCTGATGAGGCGTTGGCCTTCATCGCCTCTAAGGGGCCACGCGGGACCGCCGCTGCTGCGAGGGCCAAGAAGCCGGAGGAGGTGGAGAAGGAGGCCCAAGCCCACGTCGTCTCCAAGGGCGGTGACCCTGGTGACCCCATGCTGGTGCTGGGCTGCCACAGCATCCAGTTTGGGAAGTACCAGGGTCAAACTTTCCGTTGGCTCCTGGAGAACGACGTGGGCTACATCACGCAGTTGGTTGCCAGCCACCAGCGGGAGCGGGAGAAAAGTGCCTCCGACAGCCCCCTTATGGCCAACAAGGACGCACTCGCCCGGTACTCGTGCGCCCACCCTGCTTTTGTGGAGCAGCTGAGGTTCCACCGGGTGCACGAGGAGGCCCGGGCCCGTGCCACTCAGCCCGGGTGTGAGGGCGAGGCGCTTGTTGGCTTTGGGGACTTCAAGGAGGCCACCCTGAAGGACCTGTACGAGTCTACAGGAAAAAAGCAGAAGACGTAAGTCCAGTTGTGGTGAAGGGCAGGGTGCTGTGACTTGTTGATATGCGTGTTAATCTTTGATCATTGTCTTGCAGCTTTGTCAAGTGGCTTCGGCGGAAGATACCGCAGCCTGGGACCTCAATGGACGCCGCCAGGAAGTACATCCTGGGCCGAGACAAGGAGCAGTCGGCAGAGGTGGCTGCTACCCCCCCACCTCTGAGCAGCAGCAGCAGCAGTGGCCCCAGCAAGGCTGCTGCTTCCACCGGGCTGCCGCCACGCAAGCCGACCGCTCCCATGTTCTCGGCCCTACTGGGAAGGCGTCCAATGGCCCCAGGTGAGCTGCAGGCCAAGGTCAGGAAGCTGATGACCACACCAGCACGGCCTGCAGTTCCAGGTATATCTCTTTCTTTCTCTTTAACACAACAGTGGTTCGGTGTAAAGGATTAACTAACCATTGCCCTCCCACCCCACAGCGGTGTCTACATCCGCCAGAGACCAGCGCCCCTCGGTTCCGCCGCCTTCCCCCCCCACAGAGGTGACGGACGAGGAACTGGTCCAGATGGCCACTGACTTAGAAACGGGTAATTGGCACCACACTGGACGTGTCACACTGCAACATTTGCCCTCAATATATATTATTCTGGCAGTATTTTAGCATTAACTGTAATGGTTTCATTTACTGGTCTCTACAGCTGATGCTTGAAGATCAAAGGTAAGTTTGGAAGGTAATGTAGCCGTCTTTGTCGGTGGTAGATGTGTAGAACGTAGTGGTAATGTAGATTTGCTTCACTTGGCCCTGCTTCACCTCTCAACATCCACCTTGTAGCACTAAACCATCTGCTCTATCACTGGCATGCTGTATGTCATCTATTCACTTGCATGCTACACACCATTTAATTACTGGTATGCTGCACGTCATCTAATCACTGGCATGCTGCACGTCTCACTTAGTCTTGCCTGCCTGTGGCTGATGCCATTTTGTTGTGTGTGTGTGTGTGTGTGTGTGTGAATGTGTCTGCAGCTCACGTACAGGTCCTTCAGACGCTCCCGCTGGTGGTGAGGCCTCCATCCCCACCTCCTCCGGCACTGTCCTACATCCCTCCCCCACCACCACCACCACCTCAAGTTGCGGCTGCTCCACCTAGCCTCGCGTTTCCTGTGCGGGCTCCGGCGTTGACCAGGGAGGAGCCCTGTCGCGTCTCCGTGGAGGAGACGCCATCCGGGGAGGCCACCCTGGCACCAGCGCCGGCAAAGAGGAAGAGGAAGGAGAGGAAAGTGGAGCAGCCCGCAACACCCACTCCTGCTTCGGCTGAGGTACAAACACACGCTCACACACCTGGCCCGTACTCATGGACGGCACAACTCAGTGAAGTTGACTGTCAATCTGCATGTAGCACCTCCTCTCAGCCTCCTGACTGTTTGTTTGTTTCACAGTCCCGGTTGCCTGAGAGCTGGCGGACAGCTCTCACCGTGGAAGAGCAGGAGTGGATCGGCCGGGAGCTGTTCAAGCCAGACAGCGAGGGGAGGACCAAACTCACCACAGACCTCAAGCTGTGGTGGGACCCTCCTCAGCCCCGGCCGAGTTACTCTCAGCCACCCGCCTCACCAGCTGCCTTCTTCGCGTGTCGGCTGTTCCTCTGGGTGCCCCTGCGTCTGTGGGGCGTCCGGCCGACATGCTGTAATAGGGCCCTCACAAAGTGTGGGCTCTACAGGACCATCCGGAGGGTCCTGGACATCGACGGCTGGTACTTGATGGCCACCGAGTACCTGGAGTGCCGTCGGTGTAAGAGGAAGGTAGCTGCCTGGTCGCAGGAGGTCGTGGGTCAGCTGGGTGAGGGGCATCGCGCCCTCTTCCCGGCAATCCTCACCTACAAGTAAGTATCTGTCTAAAAACCTTGTTGTGTCTGTGTGTGGCTCTTGTGTAACACATGATGTACTCCTCTCTGTAGACTTGCCTGCGACCGGCGGGTAATCATCCAGCTGCGTGAGCGTACTCGGGGGAACAGCGCCACGCAGCTGTACAAAAAACTCTGTGAGGCACACACAGAGGCCTGGATGCGGCGGTCCATACACTACCTCAGCGTCATGGAGCCCTTCACGTCGCAGGGTGTCGTGCGCATGTGCACCCCACCACCAAAACCGCCACCCGTGCCCCAGTACGCGTGGCTGTTATTGGTGTACTGCCACGACATCCTCTCCCGCCTGGAGGACGTGAAGGCCCGGGTCACCTCCGTCTTTGGTAGGGTTTTGAAGATGGACTCTACCAAGAAGGTAAATGTGGTGCTATATATGTATATACACTATATAGTTTGTACTATTATCGACATACATACTAATTTAACACGCGCTCACTCGACATACATACTAATATAAATACTAATATATATACTAATATATATATATATATATATATATATATAAATAAGTGTGGTGTGGAGTATCATGCTCTGGCTATGTGCGTGCAGCCTTACTGAGATGCTTTATCCTTTAAAACAGGTGACCCGGAAGCTCTCCGGTGCTGCCGCCCAGACCGCAGCATGGGCAACGAACGTCGGCAACGAGCACGGACAGGTGCTCATGTCCGTGCTCACGGACACCGAGGGTGCCGGCCTGTTGCCCATGGCTGAGGGGTTGATGCGGCGGTATCGGGACGCTGGGGTGGAGCCACCTCAGCTCCTCTACGTCGACCGGGACTGTTGTTCGTCCCACGGGAGATCCAAGGCAGCTGACGTGTTCGGGAAGTGGGACAAGCTGGTGGTCCGGCTGGACATCTGGCACCTGATGCGCCGGTTTGCGTCAGGTGTGTTGTGGCAATAACAATAATTAAACAAATAGCATTTCAGTAAGAGACATCATGGTTCCATAACTTTTGATATAACATGCATTTTTCCATAACAGGTGTCACCACTGAGAGCCACCAGCTGTATAAACCCTTCCTGCAGCAGCTGTCTTCGTGCATCTTCCTGTGGGACCCAGAGGACACAGCCCGGTTGCTCAAAGCTACGAAGAGGATGCTTGAGGCGCAGGGGATGACCTTCTCGTCCGACGCCGGAGTGTGGAGGCACGTCAGCCGCAAGAACATGGCTCTCCATTGCCGTCGCCGCACGCGTGGAGCGGCGGAGACGGAGCGGCTGATCGGTGACCTCCTGGAAACCTTCGGCGGTGCCAGCGGACGAGACACCATGGGGATTTCCCTGCTGGACCAAGACCGCATCCAGAAGATCTGGAAGGAGCAGCGGCGCCACCTCCAGTGCATCCAGGACCCGCCGGGCGTGGAGCTGTACACTGAGACCGGCAGGATGACCAAGGGGGGGATCAGCCTGCCGGTGTACCGTTGTGCACGAGGCTCCACGTCCCTGGAGTCGTTCCACCTGCATCTCAACCGCTTCATTCCAGGTAGACCACACGTTTCACTGTCACGTCAATCTTTCACTGTCATCGACTCGCTGTCGTTCACATTGTGTGCACTGAATAAACTGCTAAACAGATCTGTGTTCCTCCGCAGGAGAAAGTGCCAATCCCTGGCACTTCCAGGCATTTCTCCTGGAGGGGTTGACGCGGTGGAACACAGACAGGGCGGCGTCCGTGGCACAGGAGGGACGGCCGCTGCTCCGCTCCTACAATGGCCCCCTGCAGCACTCTCTTGATCAGCTCAGCCAAAGGGTGCTTGGCGTGAGTGTGGTCAAGGATTACACCAAGCCCAGGGAGTACACTGGTAAGAACACTCAAGCCACCGCGCTTACACGTGTCCACACTGAATGATACTTGTACCTGACTGACTGTTGTTGTACTTCAGGGGAACTCATCGGCATCGAGTACCTGTACTCCCAGACGGGCAGAGTGCTGCAGGACGTCAGCTTGGACCCTGACATTCCGGACGCGGGGGGGGACGTTCCCCATCTCGTCGAGGATGACGAGCTCGCCGACGGCCAGGAGGTGGATGACCTCACCCTCCACGTGCCTGGCGAGTTCCTAGATCCTCTGACGGACCCGCGGTCAGGGCGACCGGCTGACGCACCCGCGCCCGAGCCATCCAGTCCGACCGGTGCCCCCGAGCCCGCACCCCACTCCCCCGGCCGGTCCTCGCCAGAGCCTCAGCAGGCTGCTGAGGTAAGCACGACTGTAGTGCATCCCGCATCACCCAAAACGGCGCTTGCTCTGTTCTATCCAACTGACTTATTTCTTTCTCCATTTTTTCTTGTGTGTCTGCAGGACTACAGAGGACCAGATGACCAGCCAGGGTACCTGGCCGTGGTCCAGTTGGCCACGGCCTTGGTGGGGTTGCGTCACGACCCGGCCTTGTCCGAGGGGAGGGTAGATGAGCTTATCAGGCTCTACGAGGCCCTGTCACCGTACGACAGGGCCCGAGTAGTTTACCCTCCCCGCTACAGGGACAGGCCAGCTCAGGGGCGCTTCATGGCAGCGAAGCCAAGCCGCACCAGTATACCTGGTGTGGAAAGCTTGAGGCGGTAAGGCTACACTTCCATCATACATATCCCTGATGTACACACCAGCTGCTCTATGTAATGTTGCCCATTATCTTGCTCATATCTGTCATTGTTTTTGTCCATTGTCCACAGCTGCCTGGTCGGAGAGACCTCTGGACCTGCCAGCAGTCCCAGCGCAAGCCGGCTGGTAGAGGCAGTATGCGCCCAGCTCTGCCGCTTGATCCCCTCGGGCAGCCGTGCACGCGGTGCCCGGAGGTCGCGGTGGGAGAGCATACTGCTTCGGTACCAGCACATCCGGGACCTTGTGCTGGGCCACCAGAGGCTGATGGCTCGGGCGCCCATTCAGCTCTTTGAGCTGAATGCCAGGACCCTCTCGCTGTGGTATGTTTGATGCTTTTGATGGTATTGATGAATTGCATGCTCTTAAAATTGTACATGTAACTAAAATACTATGTTGAAATCCGTTCTCAGGTTCACCAGGACGCAGCGGGAGAAGGAGAGGACTGTGCTCACTTCAGGCGTTGCAGCAGAGGGACGACCACCGGCGGCGGCAGCGGGCTCGGCGACGGCGCCGGGCCCAACAGCAGCGGCGGATCGTCCTCCGGCAGCAGCAACAGGCCAGGCGACGACAGCAGCGCCAAGGGTGGTGGGACCTCCGGCAGCAGCACCGGCTGTGGCAGCACCGGTGCCTGTTTTGCCAGCGCCAGTGTGCCCACTGGCGCCTTTACCGCCTGCCCCCTCAGCTGTTGTCCTGGCCATACCACCAGCTGCTGCGGCTGCAACAGGACCTTTTTCGATGACACAGCCTCTCTTTCTGGACCTCTCACTGCCCCAGCAGAGCGTAAGGGTGCTCCCCATACCTACGCTCCCTCGGACAACGCCAGCTCCACACATCCTCCCTCTGCCTCTGGCCGCCGCACATCACGCCGGCCCTCTGCCTCCTGCTCCGCCTCCTCAGCCTCGCTCTGTGTACAAAACTGAGTGGCTGAGGAGGAAGAGGGCTGAGCAGAGGGCAGCAGCAGGAGCAGGAGCAGGAGCAGTCGTTGCTGCCCGGGCCGGCGTGCCACAAGAACAAAAGTGCAGGACATGCGGCCAGCCAAAGCGGAGGGAGACTGGACACACCCGCTACGGCAATGTACATTTTTGCTCTGCCGCCGCAGCGGGTAAGAGTGTGGAGGAGTGGCTGAGGGAGATGAAGGACAAGGAAAAGGGTCGAGCCCCGGACTGATTTTGCATTCTCGCTGGGGCAGGTGTATATAGTTGTTTGTGTTTTTTTTTTGTTTGTTTGTTTGTTTATTTTTAAAGACATTGACTTTACCCTCCACATGGACCGGGACCTTGCCGCGGTGTGGAGGCTTCTTACAAACACCGGTCCACACCTGTCACAATTTTTCTACAGCACAGTGACACTATGCTTGAAAAAACATTGTGTATCCCATTCACACCTGTATAACATTGCCATGCCTTTGTACTATACTGATTCTTTGCACTGACAAGTTTTATAGGCCTATACTGTGTGTCTTCTGCCTATCATATGGCTTAAGAAAAAGAAAAGATAACATTGTCTGTCCCATTCACACCTGTATAACACATTGTCATGCATTTGTGCTGTTATGATTTTATGCGCTGACAAGTTATATAGGTCTTTTGGACATGTGGGTATGTTGAACAATGTGGTCATTGTCTTTGGAGTTACGTTGCACTGGCTTTGTTGCCGCCGCGTTGGTACTTCACACTGTATGCTGCTGCGTTATGTATCCATGCATGTCTGTAATGAGCCCTTATATTATATCAATGCCACTGTCTGCATCAATACAACTGTTCTCAATACCACTGTCTGCATCAATACCACTGTTCTGCATCAATACCACTGTCTGCATCAATACCACTGTTTTATTGTATTGTATTTTGAAATAAATAATCTATTTCACACTGTAGTCTACTGCTGCTGCTGTTTGGTGTTTTCTGCATCTATACAATCATCATCAACAACTGATATGTTATTGATAATTTTTATTTAAATATCAAAAAAATATTTCTATATACATATATATATATATATATATATATATATATATATATATATAAAATGTGCAGAAAAAGGTGAAACAATATAAATACAATATGTTCAACAACAAATTTTAATATCTATCCAGAAAAGGGTGAAACAAAATAAAAAGGTTAGACAATGTGAATACAATATATTATTTAACATACATGTCTATGCAGAAAAAGGTGAAACAATATAAATACAATATAATGTTTAACACAAATATAATGTTTAACACAACAGATTTTAATATCTATGCAGAAAAAGGTTAAACAAATAATACACGTCATGTTACCTTAACGTATACACATGAAATAGGCATGATATATGTAAAAAATTAATGTTTGATATTTGTGCTTCGGGCGGGATTCGATCCTGCGTTTTGATGGTCTCGTTTGTACCTCGTTTGTGCGACTGGGCATGCGCGAAGGCGCTAATGCGCCTGCGCACAAACAGAGAAAAATGATGGGGAAGCTTTTCGCAGGGGCCATGCTAATCTTCTCTGTATCGATCCAATTTTAGTATATGTGCTGCCTTAGCAAGCACGAGGCCAACTGTCCCGCTCAAGGAATATGTACCCCTCGGGTTCCAGCGAGCCATCACCAAGGTGGTAGGGCAAGCGAGCCATCTACTGAAAGAATGGGTTGGGTAGACTTATCTATGGTACCAAACTACAAGCTCTGAATGGGCTGTGTCCTCCAGGTTTTCGAGGAAGAAATGAGTTGGTGGAAAGCAGAAAACCGGATAATGCGGACAACCTTGACAACATTGAAGGGAAAAGATATCGCCTATGGGGTCAAACCCTGTTCCCTGTCTGCATCTGCTGAAGAAAGGGAGTGGACACACTTTGCTGGAAAACTGAGAGTGCCTTATAGACATTGGAGATGCACCAGTTCTTGACACAAGAGATCAAGAATGAAAATAAGTTGTGGCAAGAAGGTATGAATCAATTCCAGTGAAGGAGGCTTGATCACAGCTGCCAAAAATATGGAGCGCTTCACGGATTTGCGTGTCATCCTTTCGCAGGGGCCATGCTAATCTTCTCTGTATCGATCCAATTTTAGTATATGTGCTGCCTTAGCAAGCACGAGGCCAACTGTCCCGCTCAAGGAATATGTACCCCTCGGGTTCCAGCGAGCCATCACCAAGGTGGTAGTGCAAGCGAGCCATCTACTGAAATAATGGGTTGGGTAGACTTATCTATGGTACCAAACTACAAGCTCTGAATGGGCTGTGTCCTCCAGGTTTTCGAGAAAGAAATGAGTTGGCGGAAAGCAGAAAACCGGAATATGCGGACAACCTTGACAACATTGAAGGGAAAAGATATCGCCTATGGGGTCAAACCCTGTTCCCTGTCTGCATCTGCTGAAGAAAGGGAGTGGACACACTTTGCTGGAAAACTGAGAGTGCCCTATAGACATTGGAGATGCACCAGTTCTTGACACAAGAGATCAAGAATGAAAATAAGTTGTGGCAAGAAGGTATGAATCAATTCCAGTGAAGGAGGCTTGATCACAGCTGCCAAAAATATGGAGCGCTTCACGGATTTGCGTGTCATCCTTTCGCAGGGGCCATGCTAATCTTCTCTGTATCGATCCAATTTTAGTATATGTGCTGCCTTAGCAAGCACGAGGCCAACTGTCCCGCTCAAGGAATATGTACCCCTCGGGTTCCAGCGAGCCATCACCAAGGTGGTAGGGCAAGCGAGCCATCTACTGAAAGAATGGGTTGGGTAGACTTATCTATGGTACCAAACTACAAGCTCTGAATGGGCTGTGTCCTCCAGGTTTGAGAAAGAAATGAGTTGGCGGAAAGCAGAAAACCGGATAATGCGGACAACCTTGACAACATTGAAGGGAAAAGATATCGCCTATGGGGTCAAACCCTGTTCCCTGTCTGCATCTGCTGAAGAAAGGGAGTGGACACACTTTGCTGGAAAACTGAGAGTGCCCTATAGACATTGGAGATGCACCAGTTCTTGACACAAGAGATCAAGAATGAAAATAAGTTGTGGCAAGAAGGTATGAATCAATTCCAGTGAAGGAGGCTTGATCACAGCTGCCAAAACTATGGAGCGCTTCACGGATTTGCGTGTCATCCTTTCGCAGGGGCCATGCTAATCTTCTCTGTATCGATCCAATTTTAGTATATGTGCTGCCTTAGCAAGCACGAGGCCAACTGTCCCGCTCAAGGAATATGTACCCCTCGGGTTCCAGCGAGCCATCACCAAGGTGGTAGGGCAAGCGAGCCATCTACTGAAAGAATGGGTTGGGTAGACTTATCTATGATACCAAACTACAAGCTCTGAATGGGCTGTGTCCTCCAGGTTTTCGAGGAAGAAATGAGTTGGTGGAAAGCAGAAAACCGGATAATGCGGACAACCTTGACAACATTGAAGGGAAAAGATATCGCCTATGGGGTCAAACCCTGTTCCCTGTCTGCATCTGCTGAAGAAAGGGAGTGGACACACTTTGCTGGAAAACTGAGAGTGCCCTATAGACATTGGAGATGCACCAGTTCTTGACACAAGAGATCAAGAATGAAAATAAGTTGTGGCAAGAAGGTATGAATCAATTCCAGTGAAGGAGGCTTGATCACAGCTGCCAAAAATATGGAGCGCTTCACGGATTTGCGTGTCATCCTTTCGCAGGGGCCATGCTAATCTTCTCTGTATCGATCCAATTTTAGTATATGTGCTGCCTTAGCAAGCACGAGGCCAACTGTCCCGCTCAAGGAATATGTACCCCTCGGGTTCCAGCGAGCCATCACCAAGGTGGTAGGGCAAGCGAGCCATCTACTGAAAGAATGGGTTGGGTAGACTTATCTATGGTACCAAACTACAAGCTCTGAATGGGCTGTGTCCTCCAGGTTTTCGAGAAAGAAATGAGTTGGCGGAAAGCAGAAAACCGGATAATGCGGACAACCTTGACAACATTGAAGGGAAAAGATATCGCCTATGGGGTCAAACCCTGTTCCCTGTCGGCATCTGCTGAAGAAGGGGAGTGGACACACTTTGCTGGAAAACTGAGAGTGCCCTATAGACATTGGAGATGCACCAGTTCTTGACACAAGAGATCAAGAATGAAAATAAGTTGTGGCAAGAAGGTATGAATCAATTCCAGTGAAGGAGGCTTGATCACAGCTGCCAAAAATATGGAGCGCTTCACGGATTTGCGTGTCATCCTTTCGCAGGGGCCATGCTAATCTTCTCTGTATCGATCCAATTTTAGTATATGTGCTGCCTTAGCAAGCACGAGGCCAACTGTCCCGCTCAAGGAATATGTACCCCTCGGGTTCCAGCGAGCCATCACCAAGGTGGTAGGGCAAGCGAGCCATCTACTGAAAGAATGGGTTGGGTAGACTTATCTATGGTACCAAACTACAAGCTCTGAATGCGCTGTGTCCTCCAGGTTTTCGAGAAATAAATGAGTTAGAGAAAGCAGAAAACCGGATAATGCGGACAACCTTTACAACATTGAAGGGAAAAGATATCGCCTATGGGGTCAAACCCGGTTCCCTGTCGGCATCTGCTGAGAAAGGGAGTGGACACACTTTGCTGGAAAACTGAGAGTGCCCTATAGACATTGGAGATGCACCAGTTCTTGACACAAGAGATCAAGAATGAAAATACGTTGTGGCAAGAAGGTATGAATCAATTCCAGTGAAGGAGGCTTGATCACAGCTGCCAAAAATATGGAGCGCTTCACGGATTTGCGTGTCATCCTTTCGCAGGGGCCATGCTAATCTTCTCTGTATCGATCCAATTTTAGTATATGTGCTGCCTTAGCAAGCACGAGGCCAACTGTCCCGCTCAATGAATATGTACCCCTCGGGTTCCAGCGAGCCATCACCAAGGTGGTAGGGCAAGCGAGCCAACTACTGAAAGAATGGGTTGGGTAGACTTATCTATGGTACCAAACTACAAGCTCTGAATGCGCCGTGTCCTCCAGGTTTTCGAGAAATAAATGAGTTGGCGGAAAGCAGAAAACCGGATAATGCGGACAACCTTGACAACATTGAAGGGAAAAGATATCGCCTATGGGGTCAAACCCTGTTCCCTGTCGGCATCTGCTGAGAAAGGGAGTGGACACACTATGCTAGAAAACTGAGAGTGCCCTATAGACATTGGAGATGCACCAGTTCTTGACACAAGAGATCAAGAATGAAACTAAATAGTGGTAGAAAGGTATGAATCAATTCCAGTGAAGGAGGCTTGATCACAGCTGCCAAAAATATGGAGCGCTTCACGGATTTGCGTGTCATCCTTTCGCAGGGGCCATGCTAATCTTCTCTGTATCGATCCAATTTTAGTATATGTGCTGCCTTAGCAAGCACGAGGCCAACTGTCCCGCTCAAGGAATATGTACCCCTCGGGTTCCAGCGAGCCATCACCAAGGTGGTAGGGCAAGCGAGCCATCTACTGAAAGAATGGGTTGGGTAGACTTATCTATGGTACCAAACTACAAGCTCTGAATGGGCTGTGTCCTCCAGGTTTTCGAGAAAGAAATGAGTTGGCGGAAAGCAGAAAACCGGATAATGCGGACAACCTTGACAACATTGAAGGGAAAAGATATCGCCTATGGGGTCAAACCCTGTTCCCTGTCGGCATCTGCTGAAGAAGGGGAGTGGACACACTTTGCTGGAAAACTGAGAGTGCCCTATAGACATTGGAGATGCACCAGTTCTTGACACAAGAGATCAAGAATGAAAATAAGTTGTGGCAAGAAGGTATGAATCAATTCCAGTGAAGGAGGCTTGATCACAGCTGCCAAAAATATGGAGCGCTTCACGGATTTGCGTGTCATCCTTTCGCAGGGGCCATGCTAATCTTCTCTGTATCGATCCAATTTTAGTATATGTGCTGCCTTAGCAAGCACAAGGCCAACTGTCCCGCTCAAGGAATATGTACCCCTCGGGTTCCAGCGAGCCATCACCAAGGTGGTAGGGCAAGCGAGCCATCTACTGAAAGAATGGGTTGGGTAGACTTATCTATGGTACCAAACTACAAGCTCTGAATGGGCTGTGTCCTCCAGGTTTTCGAGAAAGAAATGAGTTGGCGGAAAGCAGAAAACCGGATAATGCGGACAACCTTGACAACATTGAAGGGAAAAGATATCGCCTATGGGGTCAAACCCTGTTCCCTGTCGGCATCTGCTGAAGAAGGGGAGTGGACACACTTTGCTGGAAAACTGAGAGTGCCCTATAGACATTGGAGATGCACCAGTTCTTGACACAAGAGATCAAGAATGAAAATAAGTTGTGGCAAGAAGGTATGAATCAATTCCAGTGAAGGAGGCTTGATCACAGCTGCCAAAAATATGGAGCGCTTCACGGATTTGCGTGTCATCCTTTCGCAGGGGCCATGCTAATCTTCTCTGTATCGATCCAATTTTAGTATATGTGCTGCCTTAGCAAGCACGAGGCCAACTGTCCCGCTCAAGGAATATGTACCCCTCGGGTTCCAGCGAGCCATCACCAAGGTGGTAGGGCAAGCGAGCCATCTACTGAAAGAATGGGTTGGGTAGACTTATCTATGGTACCAAACTACAAGCTCTGAATGGGCTGTGTCCTCCAGGTTTTCGAGGAAGAAATGAGTTGGTGGAAAGCAGAAAACCGGATAATGCGGACAACCTTGACAACATTGAAGGGAAAAGATATCGCCTATGGGGTCAAACCCTGTTCCCTGTCTGCATCTGCTGAAGAAAGGGAGTGGACACACTTTGCTGGAAAACTGAGAGTGCCTTATAGACATTGGAGATGCACCAGTTCTTGACACAAGAGATCAAGAATGAAAATAAGTTGTGGCAAGAAGGTATGAATCAATTCCAGTGAAGGAGGCTTGATCACAGCTGCCAAAAATATGGAGCGCTTCACTGATTTGCGTGTCATCCTTTCGCAGGGGCCATGCTAATCTTCTCTGTATCGATCCAATTTTAGTATATGTGCTGCCTTAGCAAGCACGAGGCCAACTGTCCCGCTCAAGGAATATGTACCCCTCGGGTTCCAGCGAGCCATCACCAAGGTGGTAGTGCAAGCGAGCCATCTACTGAAATAATGGGTTGGGTAGACTTATCTATGGTACCAAACTACAAGCTCTGAATGGGCTGTGTCCTCCAGGTTTTCGAGAAAGAAATGAGTTGGCGGAAAGCAGAAAACCGGAATATGCGGACAACCTTGACAACATTGAAGGGAAAAGATATCGCCTATGGGGTCAAACCCTGTTCCCTGTCTGCATCTGCTGAAGAAAGGGAGTGGACACACTTTGCTGGAAAACTGAGAGTGCCCTATAGACATTGGAGATGCACCAGTTCTTGACACAAGAGATCAAGAATGAAAATAAGTTGTGGCAAGAAGGTATGAATCAATTCCAGTGAAGGAGGCTTGATCACAGCTGCCAAAAATATGGAGCGCTTCACGGATTTGCGTGTCATCCTTTCGCAGGGGCCATGCTAATCTTCTCTGTACCGATCCAATTTTAGTATATGTGCTGCCTTAGCAAGCACGAGGCCAACTGTCCCGCTCAAGGAATATGTACCCCTCGGGTTCCAGCGAGCCATCACCAAGGTGGTAGGGCAAGCGAGCCATCTACTGAAAGAATGGGTTGGGTAGACTTATCTATGGTACCAAACTACAAGCTCTGAATGGGCTGTGTCCTCCAGGTTTGAGAAAGAAATGAGTTGGCGGAAAGCAGAAAACCGGATAATGCGGACAACCTTGACAACATTGAAGGGAAAAGATATCGCCTATGGGGTCAAACCCTGTTCCCTGTCTGCATCTGCTGAAGAAAGGGAGTGGACACACTTTGCTGGAAAACTGAGAGTGCCCTATAGACATTGGAGATGCACCAGTTCTTGACACAAGAGATCAAGAATGAAAATAAGTTGTGGCAAGAAGGTATGAATCAATTCCAGTGAAGGAGGCTTGATCACAGCTGCCAAAACTATGGAGCGCTTCACAGATTTGCGTGTCATCCTTTCGCAGGGGCCATGCTAATCTTCTCTGTATCGATCCAATTTTAGTATATGTGCTGCCTTAGCAAGCACGAGGCCAACTGTCCCGCTCAAGGAATATGTACCCCTCGGGTTCCAGCGAGCCATCACCAAGGTGGTAGGGCAAGCGAGCCATCTACTGAAAGAATGGGTTGGGTAGACTTATCTATGATACCAAACTACAAGCTCTGAATGGGCTGTGTCCTCCAGGTTTTCGAGGAAGAAATGAGTTGGTGGAAAGCAGAAAACCGGATAATGCGGACAACCTTGACAACATTGAAGGGAAAAGATATCGCCTATGGGGTCAAACCCTGTTCCCTGTCTGCATCTGCTGAAGAAAGGGAGTGGACACACTTTGCTGGAAAACTGAGAGTGCCCTATAGACATTGGAGATGCACCAGTTCTTGACACAAGAGATCAAGAATGAAAATAAGTTGTGGCAAGAAGGTATGAATCAATTCCAGTGAAGGAGGCTTGATCACAGCTGCCAAAAATATGGAGCGCTTCACGGATTTGCGTGTCATCCTTTCGCAGGGGCCATGCGAATCTTCTCTGTATCGATCCAATTTTAGTATATGTGCTGCCTTAGCAAGCACGAGGCCAACTGTCCCGCTCAAGGAATATGTACCCCTCGGGTTCCAGCGAGCCATCACCAAGGTGGTAGGGCAAGCGAGCCATCTACTGAAAGAATGGGTTGGGTAGACTTATCTATGGTACCAAACTACAAGCTCTGAATGGGCTGTGTCCTCCAGGTTTTCGAGAAAGAAATGAGTTGGCGGAAAGCAGAAAACCGGATAATGCGGACAACCTTGACAACATTGAAGGGAAAAGATATCGCCTATGGGGTCAAACCCTGTTCCCTGTCGGCATCTGCTGAAGAAGGGGAGTGGACACACTTTGCTGGAAAACTGAGAGTGCCCTATAGACATTGGAGATGCACCAGTTCTTGACACAAGAGATCAAGAATGAAAATAAGTTGTGGCAAGAAGGTATGAATCAATTCCAGTGAAGGAGGCTTGATCACAGCTGCCAAAAATATGGAGCGCTTCACGGATTTGCGTGTCATCCTTTCGCAGGGGCCATGCTAATCTTCTCTGTATCGATCCAATTTTAGTATATGTGCTGCCTTAGCAAGCACGAGGCCAACTGTCCCGCTCAAGGAATATGTACCCCTCGGGTTCCAGCGAGCCATCACCAAGGTGGTAGGGCAAGCGAGCCATCTACTGAAAGAATGGGTTGGGTAGACTTATCTATGGTACCAAACTACAAGCTCTGAATGCGCTGTGTCCTCCAGGTTTTCGAGAAATAAATGAGTTAGAGAAAGCAGAAAACCGGATAATGCGGACAACCTTTACAACATTGAAGGGAAAAGATATCGCCTATGGGGTCAAACCCGGTTCCCTGTCGGCATCTGCTGAGAAAGGGAGTGGACACACTTTGCTGGAAAACTGAGAGTGCCCTATAGACATTGGAGATGCACCAGTTCTTGACACAAGAGATCAAGAATGAAAATACGTTGTGGCAAGAAGGTATGAATCAATTCCAGTGAAGGAGGCTTGATCACAGCTGCCAAAAATATGGAGCGCTTCACGGATTTGCGTGTCATCCTTTCGCAGGGGCCATGCTAATCTTCTCTGTATCGATCCAATTTTAGTATATGTGCTGCCTTAGCAAGCACGAGGCCAACTGTCCCGCTCAATGAATATGTACCCCTCGGGTTCCAGCGAGCCATCACCAAGGTGGTAGGGCAAGCGAGCCAACTACTGAAAGAATGGGTTGGGTAGACTTATCTATGGTACCAAACTACAAGCTCTGAATGCGCCGTGTCCTCCAGGTTTTCGAGAAATAAATGAGTTGGCGGAAAGCAGAAAACCGGATAATGCGGACAACCTTGACAACATTGAAGGGAAAAGATATCGCCTATGGGGTCAAACCCTGTTCCCTGTCGGCATCTGCTGAGAAAGGGAGTGGACACACTATGCTAGAAAACTGAGAGTGCCCTATAGACATTGGAGATGCACCAGTTCTTGACACAAGAGATCAAGAATGAAACTAAATAGTGGTAGAAAGGTATGAATCAAGTCCAGTGAAGGAGGCTTGATCACAGCTGCCAAAAATATGGAGCGCTTCACGGATTTGCGTGTCATCCTTTCGCAGGGGCCATGCTAATCTTCTCTGTATCGATCCAATTTTAGTATATGTGCTGCCTTAGCAAGCACGAGGCCAACTGTCCCGCTCAAGGAATATGTACCCCTCGGGTTCCAGCGAGCCATCACCAAGGTGGTAGGGCAAGCGAGCCATCTACTGAAAGAATGGGTTGGGTAGACTTATCTATGGTACCAAACTACAAGCTCTGAATGGGCTGTGTCCTCCAGGTTTTCGAGAAAGAAATGAGTTGGCGGAAAGCAGAAAACCGGATAATGCGGACAACCTTGACAACATTGAAGGGAAAAGATATCGCCTATGGGGTCAAACCCTGTTCCCTGTCGGCATCTGCTGAAGAAGGGGAGTGGACACACTTTGCTGGAAAACTGAGAGTGCCCTATAGACATTGGAGATGCACCAGTTCTTGACACAAGAGATCAAGAATGAAAATAAGTTGTGGCAAGAAGGTATGAATCAATTCCAGTGAAGGAGGCTTGATCACAGCTGCCAAAAATATGGAGCGCTTCACGGATTTGCGTGTCATCCTTTCGCAGGGGCCATGCTAATCTTCTCTGTATCGATCCAATTTTAGTATATGTGCTGCCTTAGCAAGCACGAGGCCAACTGTCCCGCTCAAGGAATATGTACCCCTCGGGTTCCAGCGAGCCATCACCAAGGTGGTAGGGCAAGCGAGCCATCTACTGAAAGAATGGGTTGGGTAGACTTATCTATGGTACCAAACTACAAGCTCTGAATGGGCTGTGTCCTCCAGGTTTTCGAGGAAGAAATGAGTTGGTGGAAAGCAGAAAACCGGATAATGCGGACAACCTTGACAACATTGAAGGGAAAAGATATCGCCTATGGGGTCAAACCCTGTTCCCTGTCTGCATCTGCTGAAGAAAGGGAGTGGACACACTTTGCTGGAAAACTGAGAGTGCCCTATAGACATTGGAGATGCACCAGTTCTTGACACAAGAGATCAAGAATGAAAATAAGTTGTGGCAAGAAGGTATGAATCAATTCCAGTGAAGGAGGCTTGATCACAGCTGCCAAAAATATGGAGCGCTTCACGGATTTGCGTGTCATCCTTTCGCAGGGGCCATGCTAATCTTCTCTGTATCGATCCAATTTTAGTATATGTGCTGCCTTAGCAAGCACGAGGCCAACTGTCCCGCTCAAGGAATATGTACCCCTCGGGTTCCAGCGAGCCATCACCAAGGTGGTAGGGCAAGCGAGCCATCTACTGAAAGAATGGGTTGGGTAGACTTATCTATGGTACCAAACTACAAGCTCTGAATGGGCTGTGTCCTCCAGGTTTTCGAGGAAGAAATGAGTTGGTGGAAAGCAGAAAACCGGATAATGCGGACAACCTTGACAACATTGAAGGGAAAAGATATCGCCTATGGGGTCAAACCCTGTTCCCTGTCTGCATCTGCTGAAGAAAGGGAGTGGACACACTTTGCTGGAAAACTGAGAGTGCCTTATAGACATTGGAGATGCACCAGTTCTTGACACAAGAGATCAAGAATGAAAATAAGTTGTGGCAAGAAGGTATGAATCAATTCCAGTGAAGGAGGCTTGATCACAGCTGCCAAAAATATGGAGCGCTTCACGGATTTGCGTGTCATCCTTTCGCAGGGGCCATGCTAATCTTCTCTGTATCGATCCAATTTTAGTATATGTGCTGCCTTAGCAAGCACGAGGCCAACTGTCCCGCTCAAGGAATATGTACCCCTCGGGTTCCAGCGAGCCATCACCAAGGTGGTAGTGCAAGCGAGCCATCTACTGAAATAATGGGTTGGGTAGACTTATCTATGGTACCAAACTACAAGCTCTGAATGGGCTGTGTCCTCCAGGTTTTCGAGAAAGAAATGAGTTGGCGGAAAGCAGAAAACCGGAATATGCGGACAACCTTGACAACATTGAAGGGAAAAGATATCGCCTATGGGGTCAAACCCTGTTCCCTGTCTGCATCTGCTGAAGAAAGGGAGTGGACACACTTTGCTGGAAAACTGAGAGTGCCCTATAGACATTGGAGATGCACCAGTTCTTGACACAAGAGATCAAGAATGAAAATAAGTTGTGGCAAGAAGGTATGAATCAATTCCAGTGAAGGAGGCTTGATCACAGCTGCCAAAAATATGGAGCGCTTCACGGATTTGCGTGTCATCCTTTCGCAGGGGCCATGCTAATCTTCTCTGTATCGATCCAATTTTAGTATATGTGCTGCCTTAGCAAGCACGAGGCCAACTGTCCCGCTCAAGGAATATGTACCCCTCGGGTTCCAGCGAGCCATCACCAAGGTGGTAGGGCAAGCGAGCCATCTACTGAAAGAATGGGTTGGGTAGACTTATCTATGGTACCAAACTACAAGCTCTGAATGGGCTGTGTCCTCCAGGTTTGAGAAAGAAATGAGTTGGCGGAAAGCAGAAAACCGGATAATGCGGACAACCTTGACAACATTGAAGGGAAAAGATATCGCCTATGGGGTCAAACCCTGTTCCCTGTCTGCATCTGCTGAAGAAAGGGAGTGGACACACTTTGCTGGAAAACTGAGAGTGCCCTATAGACATTGGAGATGCACCAGTTCTTGACACAAGAGATCAAGAATGAAAATAAGTTGTGGCAAGAAGGTATGAATCAATTCCAGTGAAGGAGGCTTGATCACAGCTGCCAAAACTATGGAGCGCTTCACGGATTTGCGTGTCATCCTTTCGCAGGGGCCATGCTAATCTTCTCTGTATCGATCCAATTTTAGTATATGTGCTGCCTTAGCAAGCACGAGGCCAACTGTCCCGCTCAAGGAATATGTACCCCTCGGGTTCCAGCGAGCCATCACCAAGGTGGTAGGGCAAGCGAGCCATCTACTGAAAGAATGGGTTGGGTAGACTTATCTATGATACCAAACTACAAGCTCTGAATGGGCTGTGTCCTCCAGGTTTTCGAGGAAGAAATGAGTTGGTGGAAAGCAGAAAACCGGATAATGCGGACAACCTTGACAACATTGAAGGGAAAAGATATCGCCTATGGGGTCAAACCCTGTTCCCTGTCTGCATCTGCTGAAGAAAGGGAGTGGACACACTTTGCTGGAAAACTGAGAGTGCCCTATAGACATTGGAGATGCACCAGTTCTTGACACAAGAGATCAAGAATGAAAATAAGTTGTGGCAAGAAGGTATGAATCAATTCCAGTGAAGGAGGCTTGATCACAGCTGCCAAAAATATGGAGCGCTTCACGGATTTGCGTGTCATCCTTTCGCAGGGGCCATGCTAATCTTCTCTGTATCGATCCAATTTTAGTATATGTGCTGCCTTAGCAAGCACGAGGCCAACTGTCCCGCTCAAGGAATATGTACCCCTCGGGTTCCAGCGAGCCATCACCAAGGTGGTAGGGCAAGCGAGCCATCTACTGAAAGAATGGGTTGGGTAGACTTATCTATGGTACCAAACTACAAGCTCTGAATGGGCTGTGTCCTCCAGGTTTTCGAGAAAGAAATGAGTTGGCGGAAAGCAGAAAACCGGATAATGCGGACAACCTTGACAACATTGAAGGGAAAAGATATCGCCTATGGGGTCAAACCCTGTTCCCTGTCGGCATCTGCTGAAGAAGGGGAGTGGACACACTTTGCTGGAAAACTGAGAGTGCCCTATAGACATTGGAGATGCACCAGTTCTTGACACAAGAGATCAAGAATGAAAATAAGTTGTGGCAAGAAGGTATGAATCAATTCCAGTGAAGGAGGCTTGATCACAGCTGCCAAAAATATGGAGCGCTTCACGGATTTGCGTGTCATCCTTTCGCAGGGGCCATGCTAATCTTCTCTGTATCGATCCAATTTTAGTATATGTGCTGCCTTAGCAAGCACGAGGCCAACTGTCCCGCTCAAGGAATATGTACCCCTCGGGTTCCAGCGAGCCATCACCAAGGTGGTAGGGCAAGCGAGCCATCTACTGAAAGAATGGGTTGGGTAGACTTATCTATGGTACCAAACTACAAGCTCTGAATGGGCTGTGTCCTCCAGGTTTTCGAGAAAGAAATGAGTTGGCGGAAAGCAGAAAACCGGATAATGCGGACAACCTTGACAACATTGAAGGGAAAAGATATCGCCTATGGGGTCAAACCCTGTTCCCTGTCGGCATCTGCTGAAGAAGGGGAGTGGACACACTTTGCTGGAAAACTGAGAGTGCCCTATAGACATTGGAGATGCACCAGTTCTTGACACAAGAGATCAAGAATGAAAATAAGTTGTGGCAAGAAGGTATGAATCAATTCCAGTGAAGGAGGCTTGATCACAGCTGCCAAAAATATGGAGCGCTTCACGGATTTGCGTGTCATCCTTTCGCAGGGGCCATGCTAATCTTCTCTGTATCGATCCAATTTTAGTATATGTGCTGCCTTAGCAAGCACGAGGCCAACTGTCCCGCTCAAGGAATATGTACCCCTCGGGTTCCAGCGAGCCATCACCAAGGTGGTAGGGCAAGCGAGCCATCTACTGAAAGAATGGGTTGGGTAGACTTATCTATGGTACCAAACTACAAGCTCTGAATGGGCTGTGTCCTCCAGGTTTTCGAGGAAGAAATGAGTTGGTGGAAAGCAGAAAACCGGATAATGCGGACAACCTTGACAACATTGAAGGGAAAAGATATCGCCTATGGGGTCAAACCCTGTTCCCTGTCTGCATCTGCTGAAGAAAGGGAGTGGACACACTTTGCTGGAAAACTGAGAGTGCCCTATAGACATTGGAGATGCACCAGTTCTTGACACAAGAGATCAAGAATGAAAATAAGTTGTGGCAAGAAGGTATGAATCAATTCCAGTGAAGGAGGCTTGATCACAGCTGCCAAAAATATGGAGCGCTTCACGGATTTGCGTGTCATCCTTTCGCAGGGGCCATGCTAATCTTCTCTGTATCGATCCAATTTTAGTATATGTGCTGCCTTAGCAAGCACGAGGCCAACTGTCCCGCTCAAGGAATATGTACCCCTCGGGTTCCAGCGAGCCATCACCAAGGTGGTAGGGCAAGCGAGCCATCTACTGAAAGAATGGGTTGGGTAGACTTATCTATGGTACCAAACTACAAGCTCTGAATGGGCTGTGTCCTCCAGGTTTTCGAGGAAGAAATGAGTTGGTGGAAAGCAGAAAACCGGATAATGCGGACAACCTTGACAACATTGAAGGGAAAAGATATCGCCTATGGGGTCAAACCCTGTTCCCTGTCTGCATCTGCTGAAGAAAGGGAGTGGACACACTTTGCTGGAAAACTGAGAGTGCCTTATAGACATTGGAGATGCACCAGTTCTTGACACAAGAGATCAAGAATGAAAATAAGTTGTGGCAAGAAGGTATGAATCAATTCCAGTGAAGGAGGCTTGATCACAGCTGCCAAAAATATGGAGCGCTTCACGGATTTGCGTGTCATCCTTTCGCAGGGGCCATGCTAATCTTCTCTGTATCGATCCAATTTTAGTATATGTGCTGCCTTAGCAAGCACGAGGCCAACTGTCCCGCTCAAGGAATATGTACCCCTCGGGTTCCAGCGAGCCATCACCAAGGTGGTAGTGCAAGCGAGCCATCTACTGAAATAATGGGTTGGGTAGACTTATCTATGGTACCAAACTACAAGCTCTGAATGGGCTGTGTCCTCCAGGTTTTCGAGAAAGAAATGAGTTGGCGGAAAGCAGAAAACCGGAATATGCGGACAACCTTGACAACATTGAAGGGAAAAGATATCGCCTATGGGGTCAAACCCTGTTCCCTGTCTGCATCTGCTGAAGAAAGGGAGTGGACACACTTTGCTGGAAAACTGAGAGTGCCCTATAGACATTGGAGATGCACCAGTTCTTGACACAAGAGATCAAGAATGAAAATAAGTTGTGGCAAGAAGGTATGAATCAATTCCAGTGAAGGAGGCTTGATCACAGCTGCCAAAAATATGGAGCGCTTCACGGATTTGCGTGTCATCCTTTCGCAGGGGCCATGCTAATCTTCTCTGTATCGATCCAATTTTAGTATATGTGCTGCCTTAGCAAGCACGAGGCCAACTGTCCCGCTCAAGGAATATGTACCCCTCGGGTTCCAGCGAGCCATCACCAAGGTGGTAGGGCAAGCGAGCCATCTACTGAAAGAATGGGTTGGGTAGACTTATCTATGGTACCAAACTACAAGCTCTGAATGGGCTGTGTCCTCCAGGTTTGAGAAAGAAATGAGTTGGCGGAAAGCAGAAAACCGGATAATGCGGACAACCTTGACAACATTGAAGGGAAAAGATATCGCCTATGGGGTCAAACCCTGTTCCCTGTCTGCATCTGCTGAAGAAAGGGAGTGGACACACTTTGCTGGAAAACTGAGAGTGCCCTATAGACATTGGAGATGCACCAGTTCTTGACACAAGAGATCAAGAATGAAAATAAGTTGTGGCAAGAAGGTATGAATCAATTCCAGTGAAGGAGGCTTGATCACAGCTGCCAAAACTATGGAGCGCTTCACGGATTTGCGTGTCATCCTTTCGCAGGGGCCATGCTAATCTTCTCTGTATCGATCCAATTTTAGTATATGTGCTGCCTTAGCAAGCACGAGGCCAACTGTCCCGCTCAAGGAATATGTACCCCTCGGGTTCCAGCGAGCCATCACCAAGGTGGTAGGGCAAGCGAGCCATCTACTGAAAGAATGGGTTGGGTAGACTTATCTATGATACCAAACTACAAGCTCTGAATGGGCTGTGTCCTCCAGGTTTTCGAGGAAGAAATGAGTTGGTGGAAAGCAGAAAACCGGATAATGCGGACAACCTTGACAACATTGAAGGGAAAAGATATCGCCTATGGGGTCAAACCCTGTTCCCTGTCTGCATCTGCTGAAGAAAGGGAGTGGACACACTTTGCTGGAAAACTGAGAGTGCCCTATAGACATTGGAGATGCACCAGTTCTTGACACAAGAGATCAAGAATGAAAATAAGTTGTGGCAAGAAGGTATGAATCAATTCCAGTGAAGGAGGCTTGATCACAGCTGCCAAAAATATGGAGCGCTTCACGGATTTGCGTGTCATCCTTTCGCAGGGGCCATGCTAATCTTCTCTGTATCGATCCAATTTTAGTATATGTGCTGCCTTAGCAAGCACGAGGCCAACTGTCCCGCTCAAGGAATATGTACCCCTCGGGTTCCAGCGAGCCATCACCAAGGTGGTAGGGCAAGCGAGCCATCTACTGAAAGAATGGGTTGGGTAGACTTATCTATGGTACCAAACTACAAGCTCTGAATGGGCTGTGTCCTCCAGGTTTTCGAGAAAGAAATGAGTTGGCGGAAAGCAGAAAACCGGATAATGCGGACAACCTTGACAACATTGAAGGGAAAAGATATCGCCTATGGGGTCAAACCCTGTTCCCTGTCGGCATCTGCTGAAGAAGGGGAGTGGACACACTTTGCTGGAAAACTGAGAGTGCCCTATAGACATTGGAGATGCACCAGTTCTTGACACAAGAGATCAAGAATGAAAATAAGTTGTGGCAAGAAGGTATGAATCAATTCCAGTGAAGGAGGCTTGATCACAGCTGCCAAAAATATGGAGCGCTTCACGGATTTGCGTGTCATCCTTTCGCAGGGGCCATGCTAATCTTCTCTGTATCGATCCAATTTTAGTATATGTGCTGCCTTAGCAAGCACGAGGCCAACTGTCCCGCTCAAGGAATATGTACCCCTCGGGTTCCAGCGAGCCATCACCAAGGTGGTAGGGCAAGCGAGCCATCTACTGAAAGAATGGGTTGGGTAGACTTATCTATGGTACCAAACTACAAGCTCTGAATGGGCTGTGTCCTCCAGGTTTTCGAGGAAGAAATGAGTTGGTGGAAAGCAGAAAACCGGATAATGCGGACAACCTTGACAACATTGAAGGGAAAAGATATCGCCTATGGGGTCAAACCCTGTTCCCTGTCTGCATCTGCTGAAGAAAGGGAGTGGACACACTTTGCTGGAAAACTGAGAGTGCCCTATAGACATTGGAGATGCACCAGTTCTTGACACAAGAGATCAAGAATGAAAATAAGTTGTGGCAAGAAGGTATGAATCAATTCCAGTGAAGGAGGCTTGATCACAGCTGCCAAAAATATGGAGCGCTTCACGGATTTGCGTGTCATCCTTTCGCAGGGGCCATGCTAATCTTCTCTGTATCGATCCAATTTTAGTATATGTGCTGCCTTAGCAAGCACGAGGCCAACTGTCCCGCTCAAGGAATATGTACCCCTCGGGTTCCAGCGAGCCATCACCAAGGTGGTAGGGCAAGCGAGCCATCTACTGAAAGAATGGGTTGGGTAGACTTATCTATGGTACCAAACTACAAGCTCTGAATGGGCTGTGTCCTCCAGGTTTGAGAAAGAAATGAGTTGGCGGAAAGCAGAAAACCGGATAATGCGGACAACCTTGACAACATTGAAGGGAAAAGATATCGCCTATGGGGTCAAACCCTGTTCCCTGTCTGCATCTGCTGAAGAAAGGGAGTGGACACACTTTGCTGGAAAACTGAGAGTGCCCTATAGACATTGGAGATGCACCAGTTCTTGACACAAGAGATCAAGAATGAAAATAAGTTGTGGCAAGAAGGTATGAATCAATTCCAGTGAAGGAGGCTTGATCACAGCTGCCAAAAATATGGAGCGCTTCACGGATTTGCGTGTCATCCTTTCGCAGGGGCCATGCTAATCTTCTCTGTATCGATCCAATTTTAGTATATGTGCTGCCTTAGCAAGCACGAGGCCAACTGTCCCGCTCAAGGAATATGTACCCCTCGGGTTCCAGCGAGCCATCACCAAGGTGGTAGGGCAAGCGAGCCATCTACTGAAAGAATGGGTTGGGTAGACTTATCTATGGTACCAAACTACAAGCTCTGAATGGGCTGTGTCCTCCAGGTTTTCGAGGAAGAAATGAGTTGGCGGAAAGCAGAAAACCGGATAATGCGGACAACCTTGACAACATTGAAGGGAAAAGATATCGCCTATGGGGTCAAACCCTGTTCCCTGTCTGCATCTGCTGAAGAAAGGGAGTGGACACACTTTGCTGGAAAACTGAGAGTGCCTTATAGACATTGGAGATGCACCAGTTCTTGACACAAGAGATCAAGAATGAAAATAAGTTGTGGCAAGAAGGTATGAATCAATTCCAGTGAAGGAGGCTTGATCACAGCTGCCAAAAATATGGAGCGCTTCACGGATTTGCGTGTCATCCTTTCGCAGGGGCCATGCTAATCTTCTCTGTATCGATCCAATTTTAGTATATGTGCTGCCTTAGCAAGCACGAGGCCAACTGTCCCGCTCAAGGAATATGTACCCCTCGGGTTCCAGCGAGCCATCACCAAGGTGGTAGGGCAAGCGAGCCATCTACTGAAAGAATGGGTTGGGTAGACTTATCTATGGTACCAAACTACAAGCTCTGAATGGGCTGTGTCCTCCAGGTTTTCGAGAAAGAAATGAGTTGGCGGAAAGCAGAAAACCGGATAATGCGGACAACCTTGACAACATTGAAGGGAAAAGATATCGCCTATGGGGTCAAACCCTGTTCCCTGTCGGCATCTGCTGAAGAAGGGGAGTGGACACACTTTGCTGGAAAACTGAGAGTGCCCTATAGACATTGGAGATGCACCAGTTCTTGACACAAGAGATCAAGAATGAAAATAAGTTGTGGCAAGAAGGTATGAATCAATTCCAGTGAAGGAGGCTTGATCACAGCTGCCAAAAATATGGAGCGCTTCACGGATTTGCGTGTCATCCTTTCGCAGGGGCCATGCTAATCTTCTCTGTATCGATCCAATTTTAGTATATGTGCTGCCTTAGCAAGCACGAGGCCAACTGTCCCGCTCAAGGAATATGTACCCCTCGGGTTCCAGCGAGCCATCACCAAGGTGGTAGGGCAAGCGAGCCATCTACTGAAAGAATGGGTTGGGTAGACTTATCTATGGTACCAAACTACAAGCTCTGAATGGGCTGTGTCCTCCAGGTTTTCGAGAAAGAAATGAGTTGGCGGAAAGCAGAAAACCGGATAATGCGGACAACCTTGACAACATTGAAGGGAAAAGATATCGCCTATGGGGTCAAACCCTGTTCCCTGTCGGCATCTGCTGAAGAAGGGGAGTGGACACACTTTGCTGGAAAACTGAGAGTGCCCTATAGACATTGGAGATGCACCAGTTCTTGACACAAGAGATCAAGAATGAAAATAAGTTGTGGCAAGAAGGTATGAATCAATTCCAGTGAAGGAGGCTTGATCACAGCTGCCAAAAATATGGAGCGCTTCACGGATTTGCGTGTCATCCTTTCGCAGGGGCCATGCTAATCTTCTCTGTATCGATCCAATTTTAGTATATGTGCTGCCTTAGCAAGCACGAGGCCAACTGTCCCGCTCAAGGAATATGTACCCCTCGGGTTCCAGCGAGCCATCACCAAGGTGGTAGGGCAAGCGAGCCATCTACTGAAAGAATGGGTTGGGTAGACTTATCTATGGTACCAAACTACAAGCTCTGAATGGGCTGTGTCCTCCAGGTTTTCGAGGAAGAAATGAGTTGGTGGAAAGCAGAAAACCGGATAATGCGGACAACCTTGACAACATTGAAGGGAAAAGATATCGCCTATGGGGTCAAACCCTGTTCCCTGTCTGCATCTGCTGAAGAAAGGGAGTGGACACACTTTGCTGGAAAACTGAGAGTGCCTTATAGACATTGGAGATGCACCAGTTCTTGACACAAGAGATCAAGAATGAAAATAAGTTGTGGCAAGAAGGTATGAATCAATTCCAGTGAAGGAGGCTTGATCACAGCTGCCAAAAATATGGAGCGCTTCACGGATTTGCGTGTCATCCTTTCGCAGGGGCCATGCTAATCTTCTCTGTATCGATCCAATTTTAGTATATGTGCTGCCTTAGCAAGCACGAGGCCAACTGTCCCGCTCAAGGAATATGTACCCCTCGGGTTCCAGCGAGCCATCACCAAGGTGGTAGTGCAAGCGAGCCATCTACTGAAATAATGGGTTGGGTAGACTTATCTATGGTACCAAACTACAAGCTCTGAATGGGCTGTGTCCTCCAGGTTTTCGAGAAAGAAATGAGTTGGCGGAAAGCAGAAAACCGGAATATGCGGACAACCTTGACAACATTGAAGGGAAAAGATATCGCCTATGGGGTCAAACCCTGTTCCCTGTCGGCATCTGCTGAAGAAAGGGAGTGGACACACTTTGCTGGAAAACTGAGAGTGCCCTATAGACATTGGAGATGCACCAGTTCTTGACACAAGAGATCAAGAATGAAAATAAGTTGTGGCAAGAAGGTATGAATCAATTCCAGTGAAGGAGGCTTGATCACAGCTGCCAAAAATATGGAGCGCTTCACGGATTTGCGTGTCATCCTTTCGCAGGGGCCATGCTAATCTTCTCTGTATCGATCCAATTTTAGTATATGTGCTGCCTTAGCAAGCACGAGGCCAACTGTCCCGCTCAAGGAATATGTACCCCTCGGGTTCCAGCGAGCCATCACCAAGGTGGTAGGGCAAGCGAGCCATCTACTGAAAGAATGGGTTGGGTAGACTTATCTATGGTACCAAACTACAAGCTCTGAA